>NW_015167675.1:1383-15316 GCF_001447785.1 Gekko japonicus
GAGCTATGCCCAATACATTAGCACATCAAAAGCATTCCCTGACATGACACATGGTCAATGGAAGAGGCTGGAGTGGGATGCCCAACTCCTAGCCAATCACACCATACCTTGGCTGACACTGCATGGTAACCAGAGATTGGACACACCTCCCCACTCTCTCACTATTGGGTAAATGGCCATACCTGGTGGTGTCGGAGGGGGGGGCGATATATCAGCAATGATCCATTTGGGAAACAGGAGGGTTAGGGGAGTTAAGAGAGTCCCTCTCTGGAAACAAAGAGTTCTTTTGGACTGACTGACTGCTGTTAACATGGAGTGAGACTTTTAGGCAGCCAAGCTGGACTAGCTGCCCACAAAACCATGGGGTTCCTCTTCAAGATTCCCTGGTGAGACCTTGGACTATTTGCACACCAGCCTGGTAACTATGAACTACCTCTATTGTATAGTTAGAGCTGAACAAGCTATAGATATCTTTTGTTTCTCATCTTTTGCTAGTCTCATGTTATATTCATGCTTTTGCACTGAATAAAGATAATATATAATCAATATTATCTGAACTTGTTTTCTCTGTTGCAACCTGATTTCTAAGACTGAATCTTGTGTCTAAAGCCGTTCGCCTAAGGAGGCTACCACTGTTACTTAACTGTTTGCAGCCCTGGTGCAGAGCTGGTAAAGTGGGTCAGTCCCATAAAGCAAGAAGGAGTTTGGGATCTCTGCTCCTGAGCTTTGGTGCAGGACTGGTTAAAGAGATCCTGGTGGCAGACTACCGGTAAAGCCTGGAGAGTGTACAGACATTCTCCTGGCATTTGTTTAATTGTTCCTGAACACTTGGTTTTCTCTCCCATCCCTGGGCTGGGATGAGAGAGAGAAACCTTGACAAGCATTCCCTCTATTTCTTCATCCAAATCATTGATAAAGATGTTGAACAAAGCAGGTCCCAGGACAGATCCTTGAGGCACTCCCCTGCCACAATGAAGCTCCTGTTTGGGCTGAGAGCAGCCTGAATATGCAGGTCCAAGGTCAAGTGATCAACCCATGTCAAAGCTCAGAAAGGTTCCTGCTTGAGGCAAATTGCCAGGCTAAGATGGAACATGCAAGCATTGAGTTGTAGCTCCAGCTCAGTGTTGGTGGGCAGAAGAGAAGCAGCAGCATTGTACCTTTGGTCCTTAGAAAAAAACTTCTTCCCTTTTAATACATGGTGTGGAATGAGAATAGCATCTTGGAGATGTGCTTCAGCCTTGGGTGAGTCCAAACAATAAGGGTATGTTTGTTGGGCCTTTCTAGCTTTGGGATCCCATACCTCCCTGCAAACAGGCAGTTTAGCCATGTCTGCATCTTGCTGTTCTCTTTTAAATAACTGTGGATGAGGGTGGTTTGCATCATGATCAGATTAAGGTCAGACAGCAGAGTCAAAGGAAATCACCCATTTTGTGGGGGGCAATCCAAAAATTTTACTGGCACAAATGTGGAAAATGTCTTGTAGCTGCCCTTGGACTATTTAAGGCCAAATCTCTCACTCAACTTTGGAGCCCCCATCAATATTGCATCTAATTACAAGAAACTGGACATGGTCCAAGCAACATTTTTGAGATCTGTTCTTCAGGTACCCAATGGCATTCCAAATGCACTTATTTGAATGATTACTGTGGAGGCAAGGTTATGGATCATGGTGATTCATTATTGACTGAAACTAGTTTTTCTTTCTAACGGGCTGACGCGTTTAATATTACAAGACACCTTTATACCCCCCTGGCTTAAGGCTATAGAGGAGAAACTCCCTTATTTTGGCTTCACAAAACAATACCTGTGTTCCCTTGCCTATGACAAAGCTAGAGAAATGATAAAACAGAGGATTGCGGATATTGATAGGCAGAACAATATAGGTAGAACAGAGAAATGGCACACACTTCTTGACCTCATCAACAGAGTAACTCCTATGGCGTATTTTTACCATCTGTCAAACCACGAATATAGGAGAACATTTACACTTATGCGCTGGGATGCTCTTCCCTTAGCGAATACAGAGGGAAAGTATAAGAAAATCCCATTCGAGGAACGCATATGCCCCTGCTGTAATGTAGGCATTGAAAATCTAGAACATATTACGTTCGACTGTGAGGCCTATAATGATCTCCGGAAATCTCTTTCATTCCCCAAGTTCTTACCTCTAACCAGTAGGCAAAGAGCCTGTATTATGAAAAACCTCCTCTCAGATAGGCACTCAGAGGTAACACACCAAGTGGCTAGATTTGGATGGAGTGTTTTAAGAATTAGAAAATCTATAATGACACAGCAAGCTAAATGTTAATCGTTTTATTGCTAACCGTCTACCTCCTAAGGAATTTATTATGTATTTTATAATGCATTTTACTGTTCTGTTAAGCCTTTTTACCTTTATTCATAGGTGTTTTTTACTACTAAGTTTTTAGTGTTTCAAATGTTAACTGCTGGCTTCGGCTGTAAATAAAACTTTATCCTATCCACCCATTTTGTGAGATGCAACTTTCCCGTTCACAGCGGAGGGACCACAATCTCTCATGAGTTCACTTTTCCAGCGTTGCACTGTTTGCATGTGCCATTCTACACAGGCTCAAAGTCCAAGACCAATAAATAATAACAAAAGTCTGGAAAGTGCTTTTAAAAGTGTTGCATGACATTTCTAACCACACAAGGCAACCGACACATGGAGTTCTGGACTGTGCCATTAACTCACGAATAGATTGTACAACGTGACTCTCAGAAAGAGAAGGCCCCATCTCTCGACTTCTTGGCCTGTATAGAGAGATTCCCGATGCCTAGAGGGGTTTCAGTGTTGAACAGCTCTATGTATGTATTCTAGCTGCATGGAAGAGATGATCCCCTGTAAGAGAAGAAGAGATTGGATTTATATCCCACCCTTCACTACCTGAAGGAGTCTCAGAGTGGCTTACAATCCCTTTCCCCTTCCCTCCCCACAACAGACACCCTGTGAGGTAGGTGGGGCTCAGAGAGCTCTCCCGAGAACTGCCGTTGAGAGAACAGCTCTGAAAGAACTTGTGACTGACCCAAGGTCACACCAGCAGCTGCATGTGGAGGAGTGGGGAATCAAACCCAGTCCTCCCAGATTAGAGTATGTGCTCTAAACCACTACACCAAACTGGTTTATGCCTCCAGCTTGCATGGACAGAGTTTAGAATTGGAGCCTTGCATTTTAGAATAACAGCCAAACAGCTGTCTGTTTTTGAAAACTAGATCTACCTTTGTTTCATTTTTTCTCCCATTTTCCTATTACCTTGGGCCTCTTAGATTTATGATCTTTCATTTCTGGCTCAGTTCAATTATATCTTAACTAATTGGTTCCAGATAACGATGCTTCATTCATTTTGTCAGATATATCGGCTGATGATCCTGTAAGCTTCAGTTCTTGGTTCATTACTGTTTGTGATTTATTAGATGCAAGCATGGAATGTTATTTTTCCCCCTCTATTATCTTACAGTAACCAATTCTTTGGTCTGGACCGATAGTTTTCTTCCACATTTGTCTTAATTTCAGAAGAGCATTGTCCTCTGCTTCAGAATGGACCATAGGCAAATAATTGGTATAACAGCGATAAGAATTCGAGCCAGCCTTCTTTATAGTTCGATGGCAGACCTTTTTTTTTAATTAGCACAACACATAAAGAGATCAATGTTGTTTTTCTCTTTCCTTAATCAATGGTCATTAACTTTATTCCTGCTTTATTGCAGTGATATTTTCCTATTTGTTCTGACTCTGAATTACCACATTTCCCATTTGTTTATTTATTTGTCACGGCTTCCCAACACCTGCGTGGCCCAGTGGAATTTTGATCTCCCTTTCCTTTGAACCATCACAACCAAAGAGGCTTGTCATGGGGAAGGGGTGTTGTCCAATGAACATAAGTCTTTGGGCTCATGAGCTCATGGTTTGATGGCCACTATCTCTATCTCTTCTGCCATAAAACAATGGTTTTCAAGCTTTGTCCCTTTGGGGACCACTGAACACCTGAGTCTACCTTATAGCAAGCCGGACCAATGATCCATTTAACCTGGAATTATTTGTTCTGAGTGGCAACAGATATCAGGAAGAGAATGGTCTTTCCCAAAATCTGCATTAAGAATCAAAAGGTTAAGGAAATCAAAATATAAGGGCCCCATAGTTCTGTGTGTAAACTTAAAACAAAAATATGCATACATTTTTTACAAATTCAATAAAAGCAAATATAGGCCCAAGTAGTAGCCTTAATTCAGAATAAAATCATATATTAATCCCATGGTCAGGGTCAATAGTGGTCCATCTTTGGAATTAATATGTGATTTTATTCTGAATTGATTAGTTGGGCCTATGTTTGTCTTTATTGAATTTGTAATAAATATATGTAATTTTTTTGTATATTTGATACTTACGTTTTAAGTTTACACACAGAACTATTGGGCCCTTATATTTTGATTTCCTTAACTTTTTGGTTCTTAATTCAATTCATTTTGCGTTAAGTTTCCCCCTCCCTTTTTTATATTTGATAATATTTATGTCTTTATATTTGTTTATGTAAAATTTATGTTTTTGTATATTTGATAATATTTATGTTTTAAGCTTAGACACCGAACTATTGGGCCCTTATATTTTGATTTCCTTAACCTTTTAGTTCTTAATTCAATTCAACTTGTGTTAAGTTTCCCCCTCCCTTCTTTTGACTTTCCCAACACCTGCCACTAGAGATCCCTGCGGTTGATCTTAGGATCTTCTATAAGCAAGGCATGTGCTGAAGAATCTGAGCACTGGATTCTGGGACACACACTGTTTTCACCAAAGGCTTCATAATGATAACCAAAGGGAAAGGCTAAGGCTCCCCAACATTTCCAGTTAAAGAAGTCAAGTGAAATACCTAGAAATAAGACCCCGGAAAATTGCTATCAGTCAGAGCAGACAACACTGACCTTAATAGACCATGTGTAGACAACCCATCTGCGTGCTGACTCATAATGCATAGAAGGGGAGTGGGCAAAAGCATGATCACCAAGTTATCTGCCTGCTGTGAATGCATAGAGGAAGTACCTAAGCATCTGCCCCCTCTCTGTGATCAACAGTGCGGCCTTTTGAATGCTAGTGATCATTGAGAGGGTATGTGTACACAGGTACTTCCTTCACATGTTTGTGTTGTGCAGATGACTCTGTGATTGCATGGAGACAGGAGGTGGGGCCAATATGGTCATGCCTATTCTCCCGTGTGGTGAGGCAATGGGGCTGGGAAGACAGGTCCGTTCATGTGTACATAGGGTTGCCAAGTATTACCTTTTGCTGGAGCGGGGGTCTCCCGGCTCTTTCCTGGAGCGTGCACGCGTACGCTTTGCACATGCGCGCCACAACCACGTCCCCCAGAAGTGATGTGATCACGCTGGGCATGCTGGGGGTGGGGCCACGACCATCCGATGTAGGTCTTATTCCTGCAGCCAGCTGGGTGACCTTGGGTCAGTCACAGTTCTCTCAGACCTGTTCTCTCTCTTTTTTTTTTAACGATTTTATTAAAAGATAAGTCACATATACATTAACAAGATTACTATTTAAACCTTAATACAGCCTGTAAGTGCACATTCATTTAACTCAACGCCATCTATTAACTTTATCAGCAGGACCACCTTGTTACCGTGACCTTGTCACTTTCTTGTTATTTTCCACTTTTCCTACTAGAGTAGTAACGTATAATATATCGTATAATATATCGTATAATATATCCAGATTTCGTTTTTATTTTTTATTTTAGAAGGACCTTAAAAGTATTCATACATATATATATTTTTGAGGGTGCTCAAGCCATTAAAAATTTCTTAAAGATGTATCCAATCTGCATAGCTAGTATTTGCTGGTAATACCCCGTTTTCTATAAAATATGTTAGAAGAGGACTCCATTTTCGAATGAAATTGATATGGGCCCTCGCATATCCTTGTATGTGGGACTCATATTTATCTGCTACTATATCCATCACATAATGGTCCCAACATTTATTTCTCCATTGAGTAATAGATGGAGGATCATGATTTTTCCATGAGGCAGCAATAGCAAGCCGTGCCGTAGCTATTAATGTGGCTATTTTCCACATTGTGGGACTGCACGTGCTAAAACCACTTGTCTAGTTTGAGCCTACACCCAACAGGCTCACCCCAATAATGTAGCATCAGAGGAACATCGGTGAAGCTGCCTTGCATTGAATCTACCCATATCTCCCCTGACTAGTCGTGGTGCTCTGAGGTCCTTGCCAGTTGCCACCCTTTGCTCCCTAAGATCCTGTAAACTGGGTGTTGAACCAGGGACCCTGGGCACGTGAAGCATGCACTCAGCCCCTGAGCTACAGCTGAAAGCAGAAAAGCATTCCTGTTGTTACGCTCATGACTATAACAAAGCAGCCCTACGCAGAGCCAGATCCTTGGCCTATCCGCCTCGGCACTGCCTGATGACTGGCCGGGCGTCAGGGGGTGTGGCATATGCAAATAAGTTATGCTAATAAGTTATGGTGATGAGCTCCTGCACCTCTTTTTCTACGAAATGACCCCTGCCTTAAAGTAAAGCAAGTGTTTTTGTTTTGGGTTTGTTTGTTTTTTGAAAGAACAGGCTGTTAACAGTCTGTGCACAAAGAGAGGATGACATAATGTGGCAATATGTAAAAAAAAAACCTTATACCAGTTGGGTGTCTGAAACATGAGAAATTCTTGGTGTGAAAGCTGCCAAGACCAGCGCGAATGTATATTAGTAAGCTATCCCTGAAACCCATTTCAGGTTTCTTTATTCCTGCTAAACAAATCAGACCTTACTTATTGCTGTGCTGTTCACAGTTGCTTTTGTGAACTCCCTGTAAAGATTTTGTCTCTTTAAAGATCACTTTACTGCTATTTATTACTGCCCAGTGTTTCTCACTGTGTTATTAACTCTTCTTTTGTGACAGGGAATGAGCTTTCTTTGTTGCGGTCTACAACTGACCTTCAGTAGAGCAAGCTCCAGTATAGCCTCTCTCTCTCTCTCTCTCTCTCTCTCTCTGATATTGCAGTGTTTACTTGAGTGTCTGAAAGATATGATAATAACTCAATGATTATCATAAATACTGATTTACGTGTCTGGCCATTTATAATATCAAGTCAAAGTATATTCCTAAAGAGAGTCCCGGTGAAGGGCAAGGGGCAGGGGTTGGGTACATGAACCAGTTTTGTTTTATTCCCAAGTTTATGGACGCACAGAATAGGTTTTGTTGGTGAAAGTGGCAGCCCTATAGCAGCCCCATGTCCACTGTCCTCCACTTCTTCCTGTGATATCTTTCTGAAATGCATGACATCATAATCACATCAGTAATTCCCCCAGATCCCACGCACCCACCTGGCAGCCAGTAATGTTGAGCAGAGGTGAGGAAATGATCCACCATAAAGGTGTCATATTTCACACTAAACAAACTAAGTGTTGGAGGGGGGAGAAATGGATGCAGTGTTGCCATTTTGAGCAGCAAACTTGCCTTTGGCATCATGTCTAATTTTATATTCTATGCAGGAGTTATGGCTACAGGTATATTCTACTCAGCCTCATGGGACAGACTAACTATGGCTGCGGTCACACGGAGCATTAGGCACGCTAGAGGGACGGAAGATAGGCGGATTTTCCGGGCGCGATCTCACCGCCACATCTGGGAAGCGTCGAGCTCCCGTGGCTCACCCAAGGCTTCCCGCGGAAGATGCGCGGTAAAAAACTAGTACCTTGGAGGTACTAGTTTCCTGAAACCGCGGGGCAAGGGTGGGCATCTGATCGCGTTTCCGGTGGTAGTTCTGGCGCCCGCCCATGTCCCCTCGGAAAAAGGTGTTTTTTTTCCAGTCTCCACGGATGCGCACAAGCACCCAAGGGAGCACGCACACATTTGAGTTTAAAAAAAACAACAACCTTAATTAATTAGCTATATCATAACAGCAGCCAGACTGTTAATAGCACAAAACTGGAAATCCGAAAGCTTACCCACTAGAGCAGATTTGATAAATAAAATTCTAGAACTAGCCAGAATGGATGATTTAAGCTTAAAGATGCAAAATAAAAATGAGAAGGTACACAAAAGGAGATGGGATAAGGTATATATATGGATAGAACATCAAACAGAAAGGTAACTAGAAAAAGATATGACACGAACTGTAATACTGAAGGTTGCACCACCAACAGATAAGCTAAATAACTGGAAATGAATGACTCTGAATTGTAATCAAGCCAATGAAAAATGGATATGTATATTCTTTTATTGAAAATAATAAAAAAATTTAAACGCAAAAAAAAACAAAAACCGTTTGCCCCGCGCCCCGCTTCTTTGCCATGCCACAGGACTGTGGAGTGATCGGCACCTCCCCCTACCATGGGACCTCCACGGGACCTCCATCGGTAGGTCTGCTCGAGCAACCGCCTGGGTTTTAGCCCCGGGGCTAACAGCCACGTTCCCCCGCATTTTCCTGCCCATGTGACCGGGACCTATGTATAGCATCACAACCTTAGGACTGAACTTCCACCCTTCCTCTACATGGAAATTTTATAGGGTGGGAGCCTAGTGAAAAGGAAGGGAAACTTCCCTCATCCCCTAAACTGCTTCAAAAGAGCTTCCAGAGCAACAAACACCCAAGGACACCAGAACAATTTTGCCAGTGAGTGAAAAGAGTGATGGATTAAGATGGCAACTAGAGAACACTACTTAGCTTTCAAGAAGGTCCAAACAACCTCCCCTTCTTGATAATTTTTGAGACATCTTTGCAAGCTCATTCTTTTGATGATGCTAGCCATGCAGTTTTCCTTCTTCTTAATTTCATATTCCTCTGTCTCATTGGACCATAATGCCATTTAATTTTGTTGGACACAGCCATTTTGTCAATGGAGACACAACACTGCATCGAATCTGGTGGCCACTAGATTAAATAGCAATGAGTCAGTGAAGCCAAGAACTCTGAGGACACAGTAAAAGATGAAAATGGTGCTGAGAAGAAACTTCTCCCGGGTGAGAGGATTTGGGCTGAGTGGATCCATATTTCTGTGGGCAGGCCTCCCAAATGAGTGAATTATGGATAATCTTGGAGAAAACACAGGCTCCCTCACCACCACTAAGTCCTTGTCTTTGTTGCTGTTCTGACACAGTTGTTGGAATTAGGCTAGATGAATTCTTCAGAACCTTAAAGGTAGGCTTGAAAGGCAATCCTAGCTTGCTTGTTCCAGGCAGAGGTTCACAGAAGAGGACGGGCCAGTTCTCCTGCTGGGCAAGGGAAGAGTTCACCTTCCATGGACACTAGCCTGATCAGGCAGTTCTTTCCTTGGGGAGAGACAAGGTGTCATCGTCTGTTGCCCTGCTAGCAGTCATACTTCTCCCTCCTGCCAATGGTTTTGTCTTTCCTTTCTCCCTTAGTAGCCTGATTAAACTCTTCATCTCATCCCCTATCAGCTGGTTAGATGAAAAACAGATCTCTTGTAACCTGATTGAGCTTTTGTCTATGTGTGGTTGTCTTACCTGAAGACCAGGGGAAAGTGTCAGATGTAGGGACCCTAAGGCTCCATTTGGGCCTGGGCACTTCTCCTTGCAACCAGGGCTGCCAGACCTCACGGTTAGGTTGGGGAATGCCCCACCCCTCACTCCAATTTAGGGATGGGCACAAACTGGTCCACAAACTAAAGTCTGTGATGAATTTTGGCCAGTTTGTGGTTCACAAAGTGAAGTTCTTGGCAGGTCAACCAGCCTGAACTTTCCATGAACTTTCAAGCTGTTTGTGGAGGTTCATGCCTGTTTGTCAGCAGATACATTTCCAGAGAGACTGTTTCCACTCAATCTAAATTGTTGCCAAATTCAAAGCAACAACTTAAAGGGCAGGTAGAGGAGCATCTGGGGGAGGTCCCCTGCAACTTTGATGTCTCTAGCTTGCACAGGACCCATTCTATACATTCCTGAACCTCCTAAACCTGTGCCTGTCAAAATGACTGCCAGTCAAGTGGTCATTTTGACAGGTGCAGGTTCAGAAGGTTCAGAAGTGTATAGAACAGATCCTGAACAAGCTAGAGCCATCAAGCTAGCAGGGAGTCTCCAGCTGACTCTCTTCTACCTGTCCTCCAAGTTCATTGAGGATTGGATTCGCAACTTTGATGTCTCTAGCTTGCACAGTGGTCATTTTGAGAGGGGCAGGTTCAGAAGGTTCAGAAGTGTACAGAACAGATCCTGAACAAGTTAGAGCCATCAAACTGGCAGGGAGTCTCCAGCTGACTCTCTTCTACCTGTCCTCCAAGTTCAATGAGGATTGGATTCATGGGGTTCAAGTTATATCCCCCCAAAGAAGGTGCCCCCAGGAAAATGCTTTCTGAGGAAATGACCACCTGTCATTGTCAGATTCCCAGTAGAACCACTCTTAACACAGTCTTTTCATCTGAAAGTTTATTGAAAAGATTTGGTTAGCTGTAGAGGCAAACGTCTTTGCCAGAACTGGCAATGCTAGGCTTAGGAATTGATAATAAAGATGGGGTCCCACATTCCATACATACGTCACCCACACCAGCATTACTAATGGTCATGAGAGATATAGGACTCAACTAGCCATGCCCAAAGTCTTATCTCCCAAGGTCGGTTCTCATGTGAAAATCTGAGAACTTACAAGCGGTGCATCCTTATCTACAGACAATCATACTCACACTTACTCCCCCCCCCCAGGAATGTCATGTCAGTGAGGGCAAAAGATAAGGGCATAGAGCAATACCAGATGTGCCTAACAAGCAGGGATACAAAAGCGAACCTAATAGCAGTACAAAGACAATAAATCCAGGGCCCGAGTCTGACACTCATTTTCCCAGAGAGCACTTTCTTGGGGGCACCTTCTTCGTAGCAGTACAAAGACAATAAATCCAGGGCCCGAGTCTGACACTCATTTTCCCAGAGAGCACTTTCTTGGGGGCACCTTCTTCGGGGGCTGTAACAGACCCCGTGAATCCAATCCTCACCAAACATGGAGGGCAGTAAAGGAGAATCAGCCAGAGATCCTCTGTGAGTTTGGTATCTCTAGCATGCCCAGGGGGTGTTCTAGAGGACCACAAACCTCACAGACCTAGTCGGTCCATTTGACCCCTAACAGTTGGTGATGATTTGTGCTTCGTGAACTGGGCATGCCACAGACTATGAACCGAACTGCATTTTTCAGGTTCATGCCCATTCCTACTCCCATTTCCTGCGACCAGTCTGGGGGACAGATTTGGGGGGGAAAGCTGTCCTGCGACCAGTCTGGGGGACAGATTTGAGGAAAAAGCGGTAATGCTGACTGCTATGGAGTGTCACTTCCGGTAAAAGAAAATGGAAGTGACAACGGGTAGCTGTAGGAATTACTGGAGACTCTGTTTTGTTTTGTTTGACCAATAGTGATGTGACACCACAGCCAGCCTTGTGACTCTCACCCATATGCCCACCCATAGCCTTCCCACCAGTTACCAGGCACTGTCAATTCACCTCCTTGCAGTGCCTGGCAAACCTAATTGCGATGCAAGAAGGCAAACTGGGAGCTTGGGGGTTAATAAGGGGACTACAATGGATACCAAACGGCATGTTCCAGAAGAACAATATTTCTTCTGTTACTGTTTGGTTGCAGAGGCTCCTTTTGACACAAATACCGAAATTAGATATCATTCAGCAGAGCCCTAATGGCAACATTACTTTTAAAAAATTGTCCTGTCATGGAACTGAGCTGAAACACTGTACTATATTTTGAAGCAATTTAGTTCACAACTTTGGCACAGGTGCCAGTTCACCTCTGCTCTCGGGGATCCAGGGAACTTGCTGCCAGAAGTGTCCCTTTTAATGAGAGAAAAGGGGACTTCCTAAGAAAACCGTCAGAACTTATAGTGAAAGAGCAAGAAGCCCTGCATGGTAAACTGTAGCTTAGAAGGTCCGGGCATTTCCCAATCAATAGATAGTTTGCCAGTAGGAGCGAATGCCCTTTTCACCCCTGAATATTAGCAGTAATAAAGTTCTCTGGAAAGGACACATCTGTCTTTTTAACTGCCTCTCCCGGGTTGCAGAACCATAATTCACCTTGTAGCATTAGCAAAAAGAGATAGATGTAGCCATACCCATTTTGCCAATCATAGCACATGATAACTCAATTCTTTCCCAGAATTCTAAATGAACCCGCAGAGCAAGAACCAGTGTCAAGGGGCTAATGAGATTTCGGCATATTATTGGCCTAATCCCTATTTTTCCCGCCTTTGACAGACTAGAAGCTTTTCTGTCAAGGCAGAGAAGTGGCATCTCCATACATTTGACAGCACTGAGGTGGGGGGAATGCCCCCCCTCCTCTCCCTCCTCTTCCTTTTTCAAGGTGCTGAAATACCCAAGGTTAAACTGGACATTTTAGGAAACATGAGAAAGCTGGTGGTTCTTCAATATAATTTGAAGTACTTATTTATAAACCACTCATAAAAAATTAAACAGGGGAGAAGCTATCTATCTGATGATTAACCTGTGACTTGAATATCAAAGGGGAGAAAATTGGAAACAGGGTAGGATCAGCAATGTTGACAGCAAAAGAACAGGATCCCAATGGTTTGTGTTTGCATTTGATGCTTTTGGGATTTGTTTTATTGACTTTTTTAAAGTTGTAAGGCCTGTTCTTGGCTCAAAATGAACACTCAAAGATGTACCTGGAAATAAAACAGTAAAAAATAATAATAACCCAGTTTAAAACACAACAACAGTAAAAGCATTATTTAAAAAGGAGGACGTGAAACAAACAAAGTCAATGTGATATCCATAGATAGGAACAGCCAAAATGAGGAATGGCAAGGAACATCTGGTACAACAGTATTTAAGCCTTGTTCTACAACATAGATCTTAGGGCAAGTCCACAAATTACCAATGCCTTCAAACTATAAAATATAAGGGAATATTTAAGCCTTGTTCTACAACATAGATCAGATGACCTTAGGGCAAGTCTACAAATTACCAGTTCCTTCAAACTATAAAATATAAGGGGATGCCTCTAAATTCTAGCATAGTAAGCAAAGTGTCTAGACTTGGCTCGGGAAGCTTTTGGGTAGTCAGTGTTGATGGGTTAGAATTAATAGGGTTGCCAGTTCTGGGTGGAGAAATACCTGGAGATTTGGGGGGCGGAACCTGAGGAGGGCAGGGTTTGGGGAGGAGAGGGGCTTCAATGGGGTATAACGCCATAGACTCAGCTATCCAAGGCAGCCATTTTGTCCAAGTGAACTGATCTCTGTCATCTGGAGATCAGTTGTAATCCCAGGAGATCTCCAGGCACCACCTGGAGGCTGGCAGCCCTAAGAATTAAAGATCACTGGGTTCAGTACTTCTGGATACGGGCAGAAAGCAAAGTGATTTTATCCCTTATGCGTACAATGCTATGTATAGTTTGCATTCAGCAGTGTTACCCTAAATCAGGTACCCGTGTACAGAAGCAGGTTCCATCTGAGTGGATCATATTACAAGGCTCATTTCAGTAATACAAACTGTTTAACTCAACAATTGTTGCCCCAAGCGCAAGGAAACTTTCTGCGTAAATAGTCAATTAAGCAAGCTTAAACTTAACAAGACTATCACTGCATTCACTTAAATTAATATTTGTCGTGCTTAGTGAAAATATGGAAATAATTACCCGCTTAATTATGTATTGCTCAAGGTTAATGATACATCACTTGAAGCAGAGTTTGCCCTTCAGATTCGAATGTCTTGGGTCAAATCCTCAGGTAGGGTGGGGCTGTGTCTTGCATACCAAATATTCCAGGTTCAGCCCCTGGCATCTCCAGTTAAAAGGCCTGCAATGGCAGGTGTTAGAAAAGGTCTATCTTTGCCTGAGATGATGAAGAGCCCCTGTTACCCAAAGAGCAAAACTAAATGTTACATTTTTGTAGTTTCCCACAGCCACACAGCTAGGGTTGCCAGCCCCCCCCCC
>NW_015167675.1:15417-27414 GCF_001447785.1 Gekko japonicus
TATGGCCGTGGCCCTGCCCCCAGGGTGCCTGGCGTCCTCCCGTCACTTCCAGGTGACGTGCGTGCGGCACGCGCACAAGACACCGGCCGGGAGCCCGCCGCTCCCGGCGAAGATAGACTTGACAACCCTATTCCACTTACACAGCCGGTAAACTGAAGAAGTCAAAGGAAACGCATCTTCCAAGTATCTAGAATGGGCGTCTTTACAAAGGCTGTTTGGAAAACGTTATGACTATGTGGACTCCTCCTATCAAGTTACACTGACTACATGGACTTTATGTCTTATCTTCAAAGGAGGAAATATTGTATCTTATGCCTTATCATAGTTTATGCATTAATGTTGTTGTTGTGACACCACCAGCTTTATAATTGTTTAATATGTTGTTTTGGCAATCTTTGACGGTGTTTTCTACTAGTGGAATTTGTATATTTGGGACCCCCGCAAGTGGAGGCAGGGGTCCCTCACTGCCAAGCCCTGCCCCCCCACCTCCAATCAGCTGGCCAACTGAGCAATTTACCATCCATAAACCCATATTAATCGTGTCTCAAGGGGCAAATTTCTATTTCAGTTTAAGCCATTTGATAGTTGAATGGTGTGAGTGAGAAGATGGTTTGTTATATGTCCGCTTATCATTCAAAACTTCATCTCCTGTAACTAAATGTAATAGAAACTAAGTGTTTACCTTTTATCATTCTCATTTGTGTGTGTATATTGGAGTTGGCAGAGGGAATAGATTGTTGTTCCAAGATCATTATTGGGCTTTTTAAAAGATGGGGGGGGGGCTATTTGTTAATTTTCAGCTTCTGCCATTGATGGGCAGAGAAAGAGATTTACAGTGGTGGAAGAATAATGAATATTTGAAATGAAATCTGTTGTTCTGTGAATCTAATGGAGAAGCTAGAGATTGATTTCAAGAGAAATAAATATTAAATATCCCATCAGCCTCAAAATGTATATGTAATAGAGTCTGTTATAAAATTAATAGAAATGGGCTGTAGAGCAGAATTTAGATACAGTGTCCCAAGGTACTTTCATTTGGATTCTTTCATTGGGTCGTCATCATCATCATCATATCTCTCTCTCTCTCTCTCTCTCTCTCTCTCTGTTCTTGTTACCTTGGATAGCTTCCTTTAGGCATGGCTCTTCCTCAAGTTATGGGTTGGATGCCACAGGAACAATCCCATTACCTACAGCACTTTCTTCTGGTGCAAGGAACCTTCTCCTGATCTTGCATTAGTGGAAGTTTTCTTGCCCTGGAAGTAATCACCACCCTGACCTGGATAGCCCAGGCTATCCCAGTCTCATCAGATCTCAGAAACGAAGCAGGGTTGGCCCTGGCGAATCAGTCAATCAATCAAAATGAAATACTAATAATTGCATCAGAGTGGCAGAGCAGTTACCATGGGGTGGAATCTGCAGAGCCATTCCACTCACTGATCGTGGCCTTTACTTGGTGGTGGTGGCAAATCACAGCTGACTTATGGTGAACCGATAGGGTTTTCAAGACTAGAGACGTTTGGAGATGGTTTGCCATCACAACCCTGGTATTCCTTGTATGGTCTAAAAAAAAAAGATCAAGGGCTCTGGTCACACGGGCCGTAAAATGCGGGGTGGAAGCGTGGCTGTTTGCCCCGAGCAAAGTAATGCGCGGCTGCGCAATCAGACGTCCCCTCGAGGTCCCATCGAGGTCCCGTGGTTAGGGGGGAGGTGCCGAACACACGATGCAGCAAAGAAGTGGCACGGAGCGGCAAACGGGGCTGTGTTTTGGTTTTAAACTGAAGTGTGCGCATGTGCCGTTGGGTGCTTGTGCGCATCCCGTGGAGACTTGAAAAAAAACTTTTTTGCATGTCGTACCCCACCCCCACCCACGAACCCCCTGCCTGCTCCATGGCCTTTCCCTTGAGTCCCCGCATCATCGTCACGCACACCCCTCGCCCCGGCACTCGTGCCTTGCCCAGGAGGTTATGCCAGCGTTGCTCATCCCAGGAAGGTGCGGGGGGGGGGGGGTCACATCCGTGCAAATTAACAGCACCAGGCAACACCTGTTGAAGAAGGAACTAGCTTTCATGCTTCTTGTCCACACCTTCCTCACCTTCTCACCCACACTCTCCCAGAACTGACGTTAAGCATGATCTTCTTTCATGATAGATGTTAGCGAAGCTGAGGTAAACCCCAGTCATGGATGACAGAATAACACCATTGTGCAAAATCCCCAGAAAGAATTCCTGCAATTTGGGGAAGGGTCGTGGAGCAAGACATCAATGCGGAAGCAACCTGAGATAGAAATTGCAGGCTTTTAACATGACTCAGCAGCTCTGCTTGCAAACTCTTGGTCGTTCATTTATCCCACACTTTTATGAAACCCCCCCACAATTCCCACTGGAACACAAGCCTTCCATTTGGTTGAAAGAAAGAAAAGGCTTTGTGGTGCATTAATGTGAGTCTTTGCATATTAATTCTAGCGCACCGATGACCGTGTGGCACCGAGCATCATATTAGGTGATAATCTATTCTAAATACAAGGATGAAGAAAATCAGCTGCATGAGAGATCCTAGCAATTTTGTTTTTGAGCTGCGGGATTTAACCACAATCAGGTTCTTTCTAATTAGCTCAGCAACACTGAAAAAAAACCCAAAATTCAATAGAGAGAAGGGCTATCAGGAATTCGTACAGGGTCGGTCGGTATCCCGGTCCCCCAAGAACTTTCAGCAAAGTAATAACTCACTCCCAGCTCCTCCAAGATTTAGAAGCTTATAAGTCTATCACGAAAGAGAGGGAAAGGGAGAGACTCGCCAGACATCCAAGGAGAAATAAAGGTTTCAACTATTTACAAATACTTCATTCCATATAATCTACATTAAAGGATATTGACAGCTTCCATATCTAGGCTAATGCGAAATGACAGATCGCTCGGATCAGAACACTCTGAAAGGCCACGGGGTAGACAAGTCGATGCAGCTTCCCAATCTGCTTTGCATCCAGAAAGCTCCATCGCTTGCGTACAGCACAAACCAATTTCATACCCCCAGTGAGGATGTCAAATGAGAAAAGTAGGAAATGGGAAACAGAACCATTTAAGAGAGATTTCTTTTCCCTTTAACGTCCTTACTGATTTGGAGGCTGGCACAAAATATTCCCTTTTTCTTTTTGAGTCTATGGCTTCTTTTTTAAAAAGAAAGAAAAGCTGTTATACATTAATTCCTTGGCCCCTGCCACACGGTAGAAAAAAACACGGCCAAAGTGCGGCTATTCAGAGCCGCACCGAAAGAGACACGCGGCGGCAGGATCACACAGATCCCCTGAGCCACCGCACCGTTGCTTCCTGGCACGATCAGATGCCGGGGAGGAAGCCACCGATGGGAGACCGAGGCAGCTGGCTGTGCATGCATGCGCATGCGCAGTTCGGCCAGGAGCCTTGGATGCGCCAGCAGAAGGACGCGCCGGCGATCCTTTCTGGTAAGTCCACCTCTGTAGGTGGTTGGTTTTCCCTGTAGATTTTCGGCCTAAAGGGCCGGATCGGGGACGGGTACGCGCTGCTTCCCAGATGTTGCGGTGGGATCACGCCCGTTTGCTGCGCCCCCAATCCGTCCCTCTTCCGGCCCTAAACCTCCCGTGTGACCGGGGCCCTTAGTTATTAAATTCTGAGAGGCAGCGTGGTCTAGTGGTTAAGAGTGGCAGACTATAATCTGAGAGCACAGGGTGTCGCTGGTGATGTACAAGGCCCCCCACCACTGATAAGTCCCCCTTCCTGGCAACCTCACTGCAGCTGTATCTACTTTGCCTGAGAAAAACCCCAAGTTCAGTCCCTGGCATCTCTGGCTAACAAAGTACAAGCAAGTGGATGTCAGGAAAGCCACTTTTCTCTGTGTTAGAACTGGGAGAACTGCTGTGATAGAGTGATTAAGAGCAGTGGACTCTAACCTGGAGAACTGGGTCTGATTCCCCACTCCTCCTCCACTTGAAGCCTGCTGGGTGACCTTAGGCCAATCACAGTTCTCTCAGAGCTCTCTCAGCCCTGTTTACCTCACAAGGTGCCTGTTGAGGGGAGAGAAAGAGAAAGTAAGTCACTTTGAGTCACATTAAGATAGAAAATAGTAGGGTATAAAACCTGCTCTTCTCCTTATCGCAGAAAGTATGAGAATCAAAGCTGATTTTAAAAATATCGCAACCAGATAAATGTCAAAAGAAGAACAACACCCAACTTGTGCCTGGGACCTGGTTTGCAATGAGCAGAGTTTCCTTTAAAGACATTCCTCTCAAAATAGCAATCCAGTTTCATCAACGTAATGAATTTTCTGTCAAAAAGGTGTAGAGATGGCCACTGGCTTAGAAAGTTCCATAGAAGATAGGATTATCAATGGTATTAGGCATGGTAGCTAAATGGAATCTTAATGCAGACAGCTAGACCTCTCTGGGTCCCAGATGATAAGAATAAACAGCAGGGAATGGCTATCCTCTCGTTCATGCCCCTGAGAACTTCCAGTGACATCTGTATGGCTGCTGTGGAGAGAGAATGTTGGACTACATGAACCTTGGTCTGATCCAGCAGAATTCTTTGTATGGTCTTAGGCACTGGAGATGCCACACCAGACCTTCCGGTAACGGAATAAGGCGCACTCCAGTGTAGGGGTTTACAAGCAGAGGGAACTGCTGACCTGATATGTGTGATGCTACAATACTGGAGATGGTCAAAGGGTAAGAATGCAGCCAGCAAGAATCAGGTGATACAGTCTTTTTCTCAGTCTACTGCAGTTGGCCAAAGGATGGTGTTGCATCTTCTCACCCAGCAGGGAGCAGGCAGTGCAATCAATTAATCTTTTACCCAACCTTTTCCCCAAGAAACTCAAGAATGCCATATATGGTTGTCCCCTCCTCTAGTTTTTGGGATCCAAGATGATTTCCTACATTTGCTGACTGATTCCACTGTAGGGTGGCCAGGATGCCCAGTATGCTAGTCAGGCTCCTGCCTGTGTTCCTATTCCCAGCTGCCCCTCAATTCAGCAGTGGGAGCAAAAATGAGAAGGGAGATCACATCACACAGTGTGAGAATCTCACTTCTGGGCTCATTCTTATAGGACAGAAGACACAACACTGGGAATCTCACTTCCAGGTGAAGACCCAGAAGTGACAACACTGTGTTGAGCAACACTTCAGGAATTCCCTCCCACTCTGATATTTACCATAGAGACTAGGGCAAGTCCTAAACCATCACTTGAGGCAGTGATGTAGTGGTTAAGTGCACGGACTCTAATCTGGGAGAACCGGGTTTGATTCCCCACTCCTCCACTTGCACCTGGCTGGATGGCCTTGGGCAAGCCGTAGCTCTGATAAGAGCTGTTCTTGAAAAAGAGCAGTTTCTGTCAAGAGCTCTCTCAGCCCCACCTACCTCACAGGGTGCCTGTTGTGGGGAGGGGAAGGGAAAGGAGTCTGTAAGCCATTCTGAGACACCTTTAGGTAGTGAAGGGTGGGGTATAAATCCAATTTCCTCCTCTCCAATCTCTTCTTCTTCTTCTCCCAATGCCCCGCCTCCCCACAATGCACAAGATTGCCAGGTTTGTGCCTAGCAATTCTGTTCCTCAGTCTGATCAATTCACCACTCAGACACACAGGCAGAATCCCTGTTTGTCTCTCTGCTGGAAGCCAGCCAGACTCCATCTGTTTTCAGTGTAAATACATTTTCTATAGAAACAAATCCTCTCCTTACTTGTGAGGAGAGGGCAGTTCTTTCATTCTAACCCTGTTATTAAAACTGACAACAAAATCATGATAAAACGTAAGGTTGATGAAATAACTGATCTGTGTAATCAGATCATTTTCTGAGAACACAATGAACGAAGATGCCATTCTTAATATTGTGTTAAGACCTGGAACTGAGCAGGCGTAGCACATACTCTTTTTAAAAAGAAATCTATAGCACTGTTGCAGGAAAAACAATAATTACAGGATAGTTTTGCTATCTGTTCAATGTCACACTGCAACCAATAAATACGTTTGATTTTGATTTCTCTGCTGGTGTTTTGCCCTGCCTACTGGAATAATTTCTACTGGGATTTTTCATTTGAGATGTTTAGCTATTGTCATATTTGTATCCTGGCCTTTACCTCCAAAGAGGTCCAGTTGCATACGTGGGGTCATCCTACTGGAGTGACAGTCATATGAGGTAAGCCAGTTTGAGAGAGAGTGTCTGGCCCATTGCTGTTCAATTCACATCACTGCTGAAAGAGGGTCTCAGTCTGGGTTTCCCACATAAAGTTCCAGCACCCTCACTGTTGCATCCTATTGGTTCTCCACACTGTTTTCCTAATAGTCATGGAGACAGATATATAAGAGAGAGACAGAGAGAGAGACAGAGACAGACAGACAGACATGGATGGATAGATAGATAGATCCTTCAAGTATAGATTTCAGACATATGAAAACCATTTATCAAATTGAACATATGAAACTATGGCTGCGGTCACACGAAACATTAGCCACGCTAGAGAGACGGAAGATAGGCGGATTTTCTGGGCACGATCCCACCGCCACATCTGGGAAGCATAGAGCTCCCATGGCTCACCCGAGGCTTCCTGCCGAAGATGTGGGGTAAAAAACTAGTACCTCTGAGGTACTAGTTTCTGGTTACCCCGGGGCAAGGTCTGATCGTGTTTCCGGTGGCATCTGGCACCCACCCATGTCCCCTTGCAAAAAGGGGTTTTTTTTCCCCAAGTCTCCATGGATGCGCACAAGCACCCAACGGAGCATGCGCATACTTTGGTGTACAGAAAAAACCAAACCCGTTTGCCCCACCACGCAGCCTCTTTGCCGCGCTGGATTGTCCTGTGATCGGCACCTCCCACATACCCACGGGACCTCTACGGAACCTCCACGGAGAGCCAGTTTGGCGTCGTGGTTAAGTGCGCGGACTCTAATCTGGGAGAACCGGGTTTGATTCCCCACTCCTCCACTTGCACCTGCTGATGTGACCTTGGGTCAGTCACAAGCTCTGGCACAGCTGTCCTTGAAAAAGAGCAGTTTGTGTCAAGAGTTCTCTCATCCCCACCCACCTCACAGGGTGCCTGTTGTGGGGAGGGGAAGGGAAAGGAGTTTGTAAGCCGCTCTGAGACTCCAAGTGAAGGGCGGGGTATAAATCCAATCTCTTCTCTTCTTCTTCTTCTTCTCCATGGGACGTCTGATTATGCAACCGCGCGTTATTTTGGCCCGGGGCAAACAGCCACGCCTCCCCCCCGCGATATCCAGCCCGTGTGACCGGGGCCTATGTTATGCTGAATAAGACTGAGTAATCTAACACCTGAATGCTCCCTAGACACTCAAATGACTAAACTGAGCATCTTGTACTTTGGTCACATAACAAAGAGTCACTGGAAAAAAACTATAGTGCTAGGAAAAGTTGAAGGCAGCAGGAAAACAGGAAGACCCAACATGTCAGAAGCAACTTGACAGCGACTTGAGAGCCCTTGACACCAATTAGCAGCAGTTCCCAAGGACTCAGGTATGGGGGTTGTCTAAAATCCTTTTACTTGGAGATGTTAGGTCTTGACCTCTGACCACCTGCATGGATCATGCTCTAGGATTAAACGATGGGCTCTCCTAACATCTTCATTCTTACAGGGCAATTGGTTCATAACCACTGTGTTGGGAAAGAGGTCACCCAGTTGACACAAGCATTTGTGATTAAAACAGATGTCTGGAGCCACTTTATTCTGAATGAGACTTTGGTCCATTCTGCTGAGTGGTATTGATTCTGACCTTCTGTGGTAATTCAGGGTTGCAAGCAGAGTGTTCTTTCTGGCCACCTCAAATGAGATGCAGTGCTTCAGAGCCTTAGAGAGAAGCCCTACTTAGACTCCTACTTAAGACTCCTCCATGGTGCTCACTCTCAGGAAAGTTGTTCATTTGTGTGCGGACATGCATGTGTGTGTGTAAAGTGCTGTGGCAACCCCATAGGGTTTTCAAGACCAGTGAGAAGCACAGGTGATTTGCCATTGCCTGCCTCTGCAAAGTCTTCCTTGGTGGTTTCCCAACCAAATACTGATCCTACTTAGCTTCCAAGATCTGATTAAATCTGGCTATACAATGCCATTCCAGATCCCTTAAATTGTTCTTAGGATTGTCCTATTAGACTTCCAGAGACTGGTGAAATCTTGCTGGTTTCATAGGGCTCTTTGCATTGAATGGTTTATTTTGGTCTTGCAATGATGCCTTTGGTTTTTAGTGATGCTGATTAAAGGCCTTTTTTATATTTGTAGCATTTTTTTTTAGCATATTGCCATGGTTTTTAATATTCAAACTAGGGTTTTTTTCCATGTTGGTTTTGTGTGAACTGCCTTGAATACATTGATAAAGTCAGAAGTCAGAGTGTGAATGTGCGAAACAAATAAATGGGGTAGAACCTGATGCCTTAGTGTGCAAGGCAGGCCCTCGGTTGGTGACCTCTGGATCTCTATTCAGTTTTGATCCTACCGGGTAGCACCTGGCTGCACTTGGTCCCTGTTGTTGTAGCCCTGAGGCTAGATTACTGTAAAGCATCATAATGGAACCCAACTTGAAAACATATGTGTAGTGATTAGATGGAGGACCGACTTGATACTCTGGTAATCCATCCCTCAGACTCTCACATATTGTCTGCCTGACCTTTCAATGCCCTTGGATTTTCATTTGCAACCATTTAGTCTACCTATGGCATAGCTGAGAAGAGAGGCGATATTCACTTTTCAAGTAAGCAGTAGCCAATTTTTCATGACAATGAGACTTTCCTCACCCAATAAATCTCACAAAAAGGCACAAAACAACAACACTATACTTTATTTGTTTCCCCTCAGTGGGGTCATACAGTATGTCCAGTTGATGTGGAAAGGCATGACAAGTTCAGGTTGTCCGGGGGGGGGGGCTTTGGGGGGGAGAAAATACCTCCTTATTCTGTATCAGGAAATATCAGTCAGTGTGTGTGTGTGTGTGAGAGAGAGAGAGAGAGAGAGGGAGGGAGGGAGAGAGAGAGAGAGAGAGAGAAAGAGCTGAAGATTTCATTATATGAGGATGATATCATGATTATCTACCAGGAGGTGTTGTATTAATTTAAATAATAATTGAGGACTGTGGTGTGTTTTCTCAGAGTACAAGGTAAATTTGAAAAGGTATGAATTGTTAGATCTACATTTTGATGAAATTGTAAGATTTTGAGGAGCAAGGATAGAAGGGGGAAAAAACAGTCAAATACTTCAGATGTTACAAGAAACGTGTAAGCCAGTGGCCAAAGATAGATCTGCAGCCACAGTCAAGGCTGGCAATTGTTAACATTACCACGTACATGGAAGATACTTGTAGTTAAAATTCATCTAATTCTGAAATTAGGTTTCTTGGCTTCACTTCTGGATGACTTGTTTCGATATTTTCAGCCAGCTTTTCTCCCAAAGGGGCTTACAATCTTAAGGTGAAAGAGAGTGGCTGGTCCCAGGTCACCAAGGGAGTTTCTATGGCCGAGTGGGCATTTGAACCCTGGTGTCCGTGATCCTAGTCCAGCACACCACATTAGAAAATGTATGTTAAAAGTTAAGGGCAGGCATGATAACGATTTTATTAGGGGGGAGAGAAATTATGGTAACATCAGAATACGCAAAACACAGTTGGAGTTTAGCAAATAATTCTCATTGATAAAACTGGATAACTTGGTGGTTTGGTAGATGGTGTGATAGGGTCTCTATGAGTCCTGAACCTGCCTTATACTGACTCAGATAATCAGTTCATCAAGGTCAGTATTGTCTACTAAGACTAAGGCCGCGATCATGCGCCCAATTAGCCCCAACACAGGAGCGAATGACGGGCGGATTTCAAGGGCACGATCAGACATGAACATCTGGGAAGTGTCCCGCAGCCATCAGCAAGCTGTGTTGCTCTGCCGCAGAAGCAGAGTAAACAGGCACTGGGAAAAGTCTGGTAGCAAACGGGTTGCGATGGGCCACAGAGGGACTTTCTCCTGTCTTATCGCTCCAGCGCACTCTCATGGCGTCAGGATGGTCTGATCAGGCCATCCCGACTCTGTGCCATTCCCCCCCCCCTTCTCAGTATGCGCATCCTCACACACTCCACAGGGAGCCCTCAATGTGGAGGTAAGATTCATCGATTCCCTGTTTAAGCGTATTGGAAACAAATGGCAAAAAAAAACACCTCAACTCACCCGCGGTAGCGTCTGATCATGCAGTGGTGGGCTGTGCCCACAGCTCCAAAGGACTGTGTGATTGCGCAACTGCGGGTCAAATTCCTCCAGAGAGAATAGCCTCGCCCCGCCCCCCATTTTATCTGGCGGGTGTGACTGCAACCTAACTGATCCTTTCAACCGGAGATGCTGGGGATTGAACCTGGGACTTCCCGTGTGCCAAGCAGATGCACTACCACTAAGCAAATGCTCTACTATGGTTGTGAGTCAGTTGTGACTCAAAGACACATTCTTCTTTGTGATAGTCTAATTCTTGTTATCAACTGATATCAAATTCTTTTAGACATCCACCCATGCATAAATAAGAGACTGAAAAGAGATCTGATTCAATGTAGGGTACTATCGACCCAATTCATAAAGACGTGAGATTAATACCATTGGATTTCTCATCCAGACATTTACTAATGGGGCCAGTAAAACACCATTTTCAGGTTTACCTTGCATCAGTGCCATGGATCTTTTTGTAAAAGGATCTCATAATACCGAGCAGAAACTTCAATCTTATGTGCACCATGCAAAAGAACATGCTCACTCTTTTGGCAGGTAAATGGATTCATGACAAGTATAGTCAGCGTGGTGTAGTGGTTAGAGTGTCAGACTAGGATCTGGGAGACCCAGGTTCAAATCTTCACTCTGCCATGGCAGCTTACTGGGTAACCATGGGCCATTCACACACTGTCAGGCTAACCTACCTCATAGGGTTGCTGTGAGAATAAAATGGAGAAGGGGACAATGTTGTAAGTTACTCTGGATCCCAACTGGAGACAGAAGTAGAGTATGAATTAAATAAATAAATAAAGGGCTGATTATCCTGACGACTGAAAACAGTTATCCAGCCATCTGAATCAGAACAGTTTACTACAACTTGTCAAGTTAAGTACATACATTGCCAGCTCAAAATCCTATTTATAGATTATTATGGGCAAATTGTGTTTCCCTAGTAGTGTGTTTTACCATTGACCATTCTAACGTCCTCTAAATGAATTACTTCAGAGCAGGGATACCCAACATGGGCCCCTGCCACACGGCAGAAAAAAACACGGCCAAAGTGCAGCTATTCAGAGCCGCACCAAAAGAGACACGCGGCGGTGGGATCACACAGATCCCCTGAGCCGTCGCGCCGTTGGTCCCCGGAGACCGAGGCAGCCGGCTGCGCATGTGTGTGCATGCGCAGTTTGGCCAGGAGCCTCGGATGTGCCGGCAGAAGGACGCTCCGGCGATCCCACGGCCGCGCTTGCCACGGCCTTTCTAGTAAGTCCACCTCTGTAGGTGGTTTGTTTTCACTGCGGATTTTTGCCCTGAAGGGCCGAATCGGGGACGGGTGCGTGCTGCTTCCCAGATGTTGCGGTGGGATTGCGCCCGTTTGCTGCGCCCCCAATCCGTCCCTCTTCCGGCCCTAAACCTCCCATGTGACCGGGGCCATGGTGGCTGTGGGCCCTATGGCACCTGCCAATGACTTTCTTGGAGCCCACCAAATGTTTTTAGAAAGTGGGCAGGGCTAGGTGGGGCTGTGGCCCAGCAGGGCATCTGATTGGCCACTAAGGATCCAATTCGTTATGCAGATGAAAATATTGTTTCAGCAGTAGCTGCCACCCCAGGATTTTGTTTTATACTCTTTCACTCCTCTTCCCAGCGTATTTTTTTTTGTTCCCCTCTTCTCCCCTGCATTTGGGTTTCCTCTGTGTATATGGCTGTGCCTCCTGTGGCAGCCATTTTGTGGTTGGTTCTACCTACTGTGGCAGCCGGTTTGTGGTCATGCCCACAACCCGGGGTCAGAATTCCA
>NW_015167675.1:27575-37713 GCF_001447785.1 Gekko japonicus
CCTTCTCAGTATGCGCATCCTCACACACTCCACAGGGAGCCCTCAATGTGGAGGTAAGATTCATCGATTCCCTGTTTAAGCGTATTGGAAACAAATGGCAAAAAAAAACACCTCAACTCACCCGCGGTAGCGTCTGATCATGCAGTGGTGGGCTGTGCCCACAGCTCCAAAGGACTGTGTGATTGCGCAACTGCGGGTCAAATTCCTCCAGAGAGAATAGCCTCGCCCCGCCCCCCATTTTATCTGGCGGGTGTGACTGCAACCTAACTGATCCTTTCAACCGGAGATGCTGGGGATTGAACCTGGGACTTCCCGTATGCCAAGCAGATGCACTACCACTAAGCAAATGCTCTACTATGGTTGTGAGTCAGTTGTGACTCAAAGACACATTCTTCTTTGTGATAGTCTAACTCTTGTTATCAACTGATATCAAATTCTTTTAGACATCCACCCATGCATAAATAAAGAGACTGAAAAGAGATCTGATTCAATGTAGGGTACTATCAACCCAATTCATAAAGACGTGAGATTAATACCATTGGATTTCTCATCCAGACATTTACTAATGGGGCCAGTAAAACACCATTTTCAGGTTTACCTTGCATCAGTGCCATGGATCTTTTTGTAAAAGGATCTCATAATACCGAGCAGAAACTTCAATCTTATGTGCACCATGCAAAAGAACATGCTCACTCTTTTGGCAGGTAAATGGATTCATGACAAGTATAGTCAGCGTGGTGTAGCGGGTAGAGTGTCAGACTAGGATCTGGGAGACCCAGGTTCAAATCTTCACTCTGCCATGGCAGCTTACTGGGTAACCATGGGCCATTCACACACTGTCAGGCTAACCTACCTCATAGGGTTGCTGTGAGAATAAAATGGAGAAGGGGACCATGTTGTAAGTTACTCTGGATCCCAACTGGAGACAGAAGTAGAGTATGAATTAAATAAATAAATAAAGGGCTGATTATCCTGACGACTGAAAACAGTTATCCAGCCATGTGAATCAGAACCGTTTACTACAACTTGTCAAGTGAAGTACATACATTGCCAGCACAGAATCCTATTTATAGATGATTATGGGCAAATTGTGTTTCCCTAGTAGTGTGTTTCACCATTTACCATTCCAACGTCCTCTAAATGAATTACTTCAGAGCAGGGATACCCAACATGGTGGCTGTGGGCCCTATGGCACCTGCCAACGACTTTCTTGGAGCCCACCAAATGTTTTTAGAAAGTCGCCAGGGCTAGGTGGGGCTCTGGCCCAGCAGGGCATCTGATTGGCCACTAAAGATCCAATTCGTTATGCAGATGAAAATATTGTTTCAGCAGTAGCTGCCACCCCAGGATTTTGTTTTATACTCTTTCACTCCTCTTCCCAGCGTATTTTTTTTTGTTCCCCTCTTCTCCCCTGCATTTGGGTTTCCTCTGTGTATATGGCTGTGCCTCCTGTGGCAGCCATTTTGTGGTTGGTTCTACCTACTGTGGCAGCCGTTTTATGGTCATGCCCACAACCCGGTGTCAGAATTCCACAGCTCAAAAGAGTTGGGGACACCTGCTCTTGAGTAATCCAGAATATCAAAACCTTCCGGAAAATTCCGCTGTGCAAGCTGCAGTGAAATGAATAGGAGGCTTGCTCGAGAATGCTTTGGTGTTCTGAATAAATCCCACTCCTTTCAAATGTGCCTGCCTTTTTAATGGATTATGTCCAACAGCTCTAGATTAGAGTTGCCTTCAGATCTGGGGATGGATTTGGGGTTCTGGATCCAATGGCACTTGATCCTTTTTGGCTAAGTACGAAATGCTGATCTTCCCTAAATGGAACTTGCGGCACAGCGGAGGTCTGCTTATATAATGGGAAAGGGTGCGGCACAAGAAGAAGTAAGACTTAATATCACAGCCACTGGTTAATGGGGAAACCACTGGGGGGAAGTCAGTCCTTGGGGCAAAACTCGAGACTCCAAGAAACAGTGCTGCTGTTACAAATGGCAGCCTCATATCTAGTTAACTATGCCTCCCATTTCAGTGCCCTGTTTGGCGTCTACAAAGACTTCTCTTCTCAGTGAATATTTTAGGAGGGGGGTACTAAAAAAAAAAGTGGAGCTGGGAGACTGCCAGCTATGTATGGAACTGTGAAATGGTGAGGGGAGAGTCAAGTACCTGGGAAGTCACGACACTTGATTACTGGAGACCTAATGTTGTTTAATAGGTAGTGTGTCAGACGGGGACTCCCCAAGCTCAAACTGGCTGACCTTGGGCAAGTCACTCTCTCAGCCTAACCTACCCAACAGGGTCGTTGTTGTGAGGATGAAATGGAGGTGAGGAGAATAGTATTGCAGTCTTCTTTGGGTTCCCAGTGGAGAGAAAAGTGGGATATAAATAGCTAAATGAATAAATGGAGGTGGTCTGTGTTTGACTTGGTGGATCACAAAATGTGATTGATCAGGGTTGCCAACCTCCAGGTGGCACCTGGAGATCTCCCACTATTATAATATGAACATTCTGTCCTTACTCTGGGGCTTTTTGTTAAAGACAAAGTAAAAAATGGTACCCAGCAATTCTGGGGGAAATGTGGAAGAGGAGAGTTGTTTGGGCGTCTAGGTCAGGGCCAGAAAAAGTTAGTCTAAATTCCAACTAATTTCAGTGGAACTTAAGAGAGTTCCACTTGGATCAGAAAGCCCTGAATTGAAATCCCCACTCTGCCATGAAGCTTGCTGGATTACCTTGCACCAGTCACTCACTTTCAGCCTGACCTACCTCTCAAAGTTGTTATGGAGATATCATGGATGATAGGAGAATGGTGAGCTCCTTGGGGGAACAGCAGGATAAAAATACACTTCTTAGGGCCTATCTTCACTTTGGGATAATCCTTTCCCCTGTCATGTCTACTGTTTGCTTTGTAAGGTGACATGGCCAAGGTGTACCATAAATGTATATTGGTTCTAGCTGGCATACCCACAAAAAATATCACCTGAAACTATTCAGATAAAACTATCTTCTGATTAATTCATCATCGAAAAAGTGGCATGTTAACTGGCCTAATAGTTTACATTCTCTGGCCCAAATCCAGAGAAAGTTGAATGGAATGGAAAGTGCCGTAAAATCACAGCCCACTTACGGCAACCCTGTGGGGTTTTCAAGGCAGACATTTTTCAGTTCCCCTCCCCAACACTTCTGTTTTTGCACCAGAAAAATATTGTTTCCAGACTTTCAGCTGACCTCTGCAACAGCTCAGCTTATCTCATATCTTGATGGCATTATGATGAGTGTTTCTCCATTCCCACTCCACATCCTTTATGCCCTGCTGGCAGGACTGAAGAAATATGCAATGGGATGATGTTGGGATATAGAATAAAATATGGTGAAGGAGGAAAAGCTGAACACGCAGCTGCAGTTTTCAGCAGCAGCTCTGCGTTCTATGTCAAGTTTAATTCCACCCTTAATCCTTCTGACTGCATTTAGATAGTGGGCTGTCGAACTGTAATAAATGAAGATGATGTGTATTAGTAACTAGATCTCATTTTTATCTTTGCTCTGCACTGCCATAGAAAAACACTATAAATCATCTTTTGCTATACATAATTAACTTCCTCTTCTTATCTGCTTTTACTTCTTATCTCAGTTACTTTTTAGATTTTATTTTTGTCAGTATTAGATTCCAGCTGAGCAGTTGCTGCCTAATACTAAAGGATCTTTTGGTGATAAAGTTACACTTTTCAAATTGAAAAGAAAGATGTCCCTTCTGTAGGTTTTAGAAGATTAATCTACTGATTTGGGAGGTTTGACTCTTTTGTATTAGAGACAGAAAAGGAATAAAATGAGTTTATCTCTGCCATCTTTGGTGAACTGAGTGGATTTGACTAGTATATTCATCTTTTTAAAAAAGAAACATAGTCAGAGACCCATAATTTTATTTATGAGTCCTTAAAGATGACTCTACAGAAGTTGTCTGCAGTTGAGATAATCCTGTATATGCGATTTCAGGATAAAAACCTTTTTTATAATTTTCAGGATAACTGTTCTTCCAGATGGGACCCTGAGAATCCTGAATGCCACCAAATTGGATGAGGGGAGATATGTCTGCCGAGGAGTAAACATATTTGGTTCTGCAGAAATCACAGCTTCTGTGTTCATTAAAGGTAAGGCATAAGAGGGATCCTGCGTCATGTAGGATTTCCTCTCTTCTTCACAGGGGTCATTTCATAGAAAAAGAGGTGCAAGAGCTCATTAGCATAACTCATTTGCATATGCCACACCCACTGACATCACCGGACGTGTGTCAGAAGGCAACAACCACCGCTCAGGCTCCACTGGACTGTTTTGGATTGCTAGCTATTTGGGGGGGGGGGAACATACAGACCTGTCCTCGCAGAGGAGGGAGAGCTCGTACCTGAAGGTGGGCCGGGGTGGGGGACTCTGCAACTTACCTGGCTGCTTCTTGCTCCTCGTGGCCCGACTGAGGGCTGCTGGGAGCAGGGGGCGGGGCTTGTTGCATGTGCCCGCCCCCTGAGCTCCTTACTGCCGGAGCTCCGCTCCTGTGCGCTCCTGCAGGAAATGACCCCTGTTTCTTCATATACAGTGCTGATTTTAAGGCAATGCCACTGCTGTCTAGAATGGGCCTACACCATCTGTGATCTGCTAAGGAGACTGCCAGCTATGTATGGAACTGTGAAATGGTGAGGGGAGAGTCAAGTACCTGGGAAGTCACGACACTTGATTACTGGAGACCTAATGTTGTTTAATAGGTAGTGTGTCAGACGGGGACTCCCCAAGTTCAAACTGGCTGACCTTGAGCAAGTCACTCTCTCAGCCTAACCTACCCAACAGGGTCGTTGTTGTGAGGATGAAATGGAGGTGAGGAGAATAGTATTGCAGTCTTCTTTGGGCTCCCAGTGGAACTCTTCTGAGTAGGGAACATAGATGTCTTGTGTTGAAGGCAGTGGAGATGAAAGGGCAACTTTTATGGGCAGGGATGCATCAAGATGCGGCTCCACTAAGGAAGGTCACATTTTTGTGTAGGGAGGAGCCCACATTTCAAAAGCTGTCAGGTTAACTTCAGATATCCTCATTTGGATGTTGCAGAGAGTGAGTGACTGGTGCAAGGTCACCCAGCAAGCTTCATGGCAGAGTGCGGATTTCAAGTTTGCTGGTTTTAAGTTGTTTGAATATATATATTCACCCACCTCCCCAAGTCTTTTCAAGTCTTATATTGAATTTTTCCTGAGAAAACCAACACATTATCCAACATTATTTGCCACCCAAGCCAGAAATAATGAGGCAGACACAAGTGATGGCCACTTTATTAACTGACAACTTTAGCTGGAATCAACGGCAAGGGCAACACAGCATGCGGTATGGTCAAGGCCAGAGGTCGAAGACACCTCCCTTACCTCTTCAATAGGGCGAGCACCCTGCCCCGGGTGGGAGCCCACTACAGGGGCTCCTCAAAGAGAGGACCTAAACAGGGCCGTCCCGAAGGCAGTCTGCTTTCCCCGCCCCATGCCGCAAGGCACAAAGACTGTACTCACAGGACCCCTTAAACCCCAAATGATGGGTGTCAGCTGGTGCTAACCGGACCGCAATCTGTATACCACATAGCATCCTGCCTAAACGAAAGTGACCGACCTGGCTAACACAGCTCACCCCCATAAACACCTGTGTCACTGCCGCAGTGCAGGGTAGGCGAAAACACCCCCTCCAAGTGCCAAACAGGAAGGGGTGAAAAATTCCTACCCGGCCCCAAAAACTGCCGACCAGCAAATGCCTGCACTACTAACAGGGCGGGAGGGTGGGCCGACGAACCGCGCGGGACTGCTGAGGGGGAGAGGCGGAGCCTGGCTTTAAGCCTTCACTGCTCCGCCCCCTCCCAAGTCCCGTATGTGGCGCTTTTGGCGCCAAACCTTTCTGCCTCTTCCGGCTGGGAGGCAAAGGCGCTTCCTCAGCCCGACGGCTGGAACGGCCGCGAGCTGTTAAATCGTGTTTTGCAAAAATGGTGCATGTAGGAAGAAATTGCATAAATGGCATTAAAATGGATGCCACATGGCATTTCTGTGAGAGTCAGGCAGCAGCCCGTGGCTCCCATATATGCAGCCAGACTGCCACTGCTGGTGGAGCAAGAACCAGCACCTCACTGCCAATTGAACTGAAGGACTGGCAGGGTAAGTGGCCGGGGAGGCGAACAGCTGAGGCACAGCTCCAGAATCCTTCTCACTAGATACCTCCTTGGTCCATCAAATGCAGTCAAGCGGTAGTTGTGGTAGCCCGGATTTCACAATCGCCCTCTTTTGATCTCTCGACTCTGAGGCATAGAGGGCAGATTAGAGACTAAAGGCTGGATTATTATATCAAATTCCTTGAAAGTAAAGAGGCTCCTCTGAGGAGTAATTTATACCTAGACTCAGAAAGATTTACCTGACATTGAAGGGTCAATGACGACTGTTTCCTGTGAGGAAGGAAGCGTAGGCATTTACACCCACTGAGGCCCCAGTATAGGGCTGCCAAGTGGGGGCGGGGGGCGGGTAAACCCCCTCTTTGGAGGCCCTATTTCCGCCGCTGCGGAATTGGGCCCCGGGGGGAACCCCACCCCCGTGTGCGCGTCACCAGGAAGTGATGTGGGCACGCCGGGGACGCTGGGGGCAGGGCCACCCTTGTATTTTCCCTTGTATAGCCGTGGCCCCACCCCCAGCGTGCCTGGCGTCCTCCCGTCACTTCCGGGTGACATGCGCGCGCGCACAGACAAGACGTCAGCCTGGAACCCCCCGCTCCCGGTGAAGATATACTTGGCAACCCTAGGCCCCACTTTAACCTCTGAGGAAAGACGAGAACATGACACTGGCATTTAAATGGCATGTGAATGGTGTATAAACTGGTATAACAGAAAGCAAATCATTGTCAGAGTCACCAACAAATGTGAGGTAAATTGAAACAAATGAGAATAACAACATACAAAATCTAAGATAAGCTCAAATGGGCCTTTTGCTTTATTCTACCTGTGGTTGTCTGTTCCTGATCTGTATGAAACTCCTGGTTTAAGCAGGGTTCAAAACCACTACTCTGCATCCCCTCTCCAACTTTTCGACTTTCTGGTTAATATTGTTGTCTGTCAGAACCTGTTCTGGAAAGGCTCTAAACTGCCTACAGAAACTCTGTGGGCAGTAAAGCACATTAATGACACTATGAGTCACTTATACAAAAACAACATGCTTGTCACCAACTGCCTTACGGATTATCTGGGTAGGACCATTGATCCATGGCTGAACACATATGTTTGGCATGCAGTCTCTGGAATCCCCACTTAAAGGATCTTGGGTAGTGAGGCTATAAAAAGCCTGAGTCCCTGGAGAGGTACAGGCAATCACTAAAGACGATATCAGGGAGATGGTCAGATGGAACAATTGTCTGACTCAGCATACAGATGCTTCCTGTGTTCTGATTTGGGCAGGGCTATTTTTGGGCAGGAACGCACAGGAACGGAGTTCCGGCTGGCTCCCAAGTTGGCCACGCCCAGCAGGAAACTATCATATTCAGTCTCTGGAATCCCCACTTAAAGGATCTTGGGTAGTGAGGCTATAAAAAGCCTAAGTCCCTGGAGAGGTACAGGCAATCACTAAAGACGATATTAGGGAGATGGTCAGGTGGAACAATTGTCTGACTCAACATACAGATGCTTCCTGTGTTCTGATTTGGGGCTATAATTTAATGTACTGTAGATCTGTGTCCAGTAGCAGCTTAGAGACCAACAAGATTTTGGGAGTATGAGCTTTTGAGAGTCAAAGCTCCTTTCGTCAGATATGAGTTGGAATGGAGATCTCTGAGTCCTTATATCTAGGGATGGGCACAAACCACATTTTTGCTGTTTGATTATGGTTGAACCATAAACCGAACCATGAACTGATGTGAACCAGGAAGTTAGTTTGCGAATCAAACCGGTTCATATCAGTTCGTGACCCCTGCTTTCTGCTCCCCACAGCTTTTCCTTGGGGAGCACAATGCAAGGTGCTAAGTGGCTTAAAGCAGGGATGTAAATGGCTCAGAGTGATTTAACCCCCTGCTTTCTGCTCCCCACCACTGGCCTGTTTTTCGTGAAGAACAGAAAGCTTTGAGCCAGTTAGTAGGTGGGAGGGGTGTTGCAAAGAAGAAAATCAGAAAGAAGGAACTCAGCAAAGAAGGAACTGCTACATGCCTCCCACCTTCTGACTGGGATATAAGGACTCAGAGATCTCCATTTTGACTTGTATCTGAAGGGACCTTTGACTTTCAAACGCTTATACCTAGAAAATCTTGTTGGTCTTTAAGGTGCTACTGGACTCAAGTTTAGCTGTGCTCCTGCAAACCAACACAACTACTCTATGAAATTATCTTAATGTTCTGTGGAATTGCAAACCCAAAGTTGATGTGTGTGTGTTTTTTTAATTATGTATTTTTTAAATTATGTGTTTTTGTATGCAATAACATTACTTGTGCCCTGCTATTTGGGCTTTCTAGATCAAGTCTAGAAATGTGTTTAAAAGTTTCTGATCAAAAATTATGCAAACAGATTTCTGCATCACATTCCATTGTTACCTCAATGAATGATTCAGTATTAAGCTTGGAATTGTCCCTATGAGACCCCCTTTGCACATAGCACTGTCAAAAGGCTGTTGTGAAAACAGTTGCTGTTGAGCACCGCAACCCTAGAGTTGGATTCGACTGGCTTTCGAACAAGGGAACCTTTACCTTTACCTTTATGACTTTTTTAATGGGAGAAAAAAGGTTCTTAAAAATCTTTATTGCATAAGCATCAAAAGCCACAGAGGCTGGTCATTTACTCTTGTTTAATGATATTAGTAAAAGTTACTCCTCTAGCTCCTGCAAAAGAGTAGGTGGGCATTCAAAGAATCAAAGTGGAAAAATAACTGGAAGCAACGTTAGATTTAAATAAATGTCATTAAACAAGATAACCTTTACCACCACCATCTATTGCATGTTTGATATCAATGCTTTTCCCCATTACTGTGCAGAACAGAGCTACAGTTCAGTGTTTTGGTGTCCATAAGTCATGGTGCAATATTTTACTTTGGATATTATTGCCCTCTGTAGAATTCTGTTGCAAGGGTTGTTTGGCAGCATAGTGATAAGTACGGTGTAGTAAGTATTCATGAACCTTGCTTTGTGCATCTCTTAGAGGATAAAAAAATAGAAGAATTCAGTTCTTCCCCTTCCTCTGCACTTAACATACTGCTTCTGGGAAGCTGGGAGGAAAAAGAAAGAAACTAAGTATAGTGTAAGAATATAAGAACAGAAGAGGTTCCCTTCAGGATCAGATGAGTGGTCCATCTAGTCTACCATCCTGTTTCTCACAGGGGCCAACCAGTTGATTTGGAGGGCCAACAAACTGGGCACAGAGGCCAAGGTTTGCCCTGATGTAGCCCTCTAACTCAGGAATTCAGAGGTTTACTGCCTCTGAAAACAGAGGCTTCCTTTATCAACCATGGTTGGTATCCATTGGTGGACCTATCCTCCATGAATCTGTTTAACCCCCTTATAAGAAAATAAACATATCAAAATCATAAAACAGATGGCAATTGTAATCCTTATCTGGATGGGGAAGTTTCCTTTATCATCATAGCTATAAGCCATCAATGGATGTTTTTTCCATGAGACTATCTAATTCTCTTTTAAAGCCATCTATGCTACTAACCATCACAATTTAGTTAGCTGTTGAGTGAAGATCTTCCTTTTATTCATCCTTTTGTTGTTGTTGTTGTTTTGTATTTTTATGTGTGTGTGTGCGTGCGCATGTGAGTGTGTATGCACTTGGAAGTCATGGCAACCTCTGATGACTGACTGTGTGCACCTGGAAGTCATGGTGACCTCTGGTGACTGATCCCTAGGGGGGGGGGGCCTGGAGGATATTCAGAGAGGTGGTTGAATAAAGTCTGACTCCACCTCCCACCTCTGGTATTCCAAGGAGGTCTCCCATCCAAGTACTTGCCAGAGTTGACCCTGCTTAGCTTCCGAGATCTGACGAGATTGGGCCAGCCTGGGCCATTCAGGTCAGGGCCCTTTTGTTCATCCTGAACCTAATATCCAGCAACAATGAACTTGGGTTATTTTGATCCCATGGATGAGAGAGAGGGAGGGAGAGGGAGGGAGAGAG
>NW_015167675.1:37744-61184 GCF_001447785.1 Gekko japonicus
GAGGGGTGGGGGGGGGGGGAGGGGGAGAGAGAGAGGGAGGGAGGGAGAGAGAGAGATCCAAACCATAATTTATTTATATTTATTTAAAATACTTACAGGCCTGCTTTTCTCCCAAACATATGGAACCTAAGACAGGCATCAAAATAAAACTATTTAAAAATAACTCTCTCTATATATATGTGTGTGTGTGTTCAAACAACTTAAAACCAACTAACTTAGTAAACAGTACTTATTTAAAAGACCATCCCCACAACCTGACCCAATATAGTACTCCTGAAAAGCTCTGACTTGCCACCCTTATAAAATTGCAACACAATGATGCATACCTTAATTCATCCAGAAGAATCTTGCAGCAGGTAACACTGTAATTCTGAACAGAATTATACCTCTGCATGTCCAATGTTGTTAAAAGTCACTAACTTTGAAGTGTTGTTGTTTTGAAACCTTGGAATGAGGCAAATACCAGGTAGAGAAATACTGGTGGTAGTAGATGGGGAGGGGCAGAAAAAATGACAATTCCCATGAGGAAGTGTAACTATGCATATGTGTGAACTGATCCAGAATGATGGAAGATGTGAGAAAATAGAATATATCCACATGCAACTGTCTTTTTTGGATGATCAAACATCTGTGAATTGTTTAAATACAGGCAAAAAGTTTTGTGGTTGTTTCAGCCCTTTTAAGTGCAGTAGGTGATTGGACTGCAAGCCAAACCTGTGGGCGATTCATTTGAATACACAAAAAAGGCCAAGGGCTATGTTTGGTTTCAAGGGTGATCCTAGCCAATAGGCAACAGGGGCAGCAGCCCTGGGCCCCATGCTTGGCGGGACCAATTGCCCAGAGCCCCATCCCCTCAAATGAGGGGGAAAGAAGAGCAGGCTCCTCCCACGGCTCGCCCCCATCTGCCTAGCTGGATCCCAGAGGCAGTGATAGCCTTGCTTGGCCCCAGCAGCAGAGGGGTGGGCTCTGATCGTGGGACCCCATCCTGGGCTTTTGCCCAAGGCCCCAGATTCACTAAGATAACTCCTATTTTGCTTGGTGGGTCACAAAGTTGAGAAATCTTGCCGCAGAGCAGTAGTAGTTTCCTATTCCAGTTTGTTGGGGGTGAAACGACATTTCACAGGACTCTGTGCTATTTCTGTCTCTCCTACCTGAAGCTGTGATTCAGCCTATTGCTAGCTGTCTGCCATTTAGCTATGTAGATTGAATACACATTTGCTTTCCCAAGAAGTGCATTAGGATTCAATAGCCGTGAGCCTCTGAGCAGAGCGTCAGGTACCATTTTTAAAAGTACTGAGGCAGTAAAACCAGACAGTCGCTCTCTCTATATGATACCCCTTTTTTTATTTTCCTTAACAACAAAGCACACATTAAATGTAAATTATTCTCTGGGGGGATGGAAAATGTGGACTGATTTTGGTCTTATTCTTTAACTATCTGTAGTTTTATATCGGAACCATTAATCTTCTCGAATACCCCATATTTCACAGCTAATAAGCGTTGTCGCGCTAGACAAGTTGGAAACTTTGAATCCCCAGGTTGGCACCTTAACTGAAGTGAAATGCAGCAATTCATCATATCTTCAATCCTCAGAGTTGCAGTGAACTAGCTGGGTAGTGAAGTACCTGAGGAGGACATCCAGCTCTGCTACAGAAATATGAAATTAATTCTCCAGTATTTTTAGATGCAGTTGGCTTGGATACGTATCAGCAAACCCCTGCCAAAGCAGTTCCATTTCCTGCCAGCAGTCAGTGGACTGGTGGGAGAAAATGGGGGGAGGCATCTGGAGACATAATTTTCAGCTGCATAACCCCCAGTGACATCACAAAGTCATTTCCAGCTGTGGAACCAGAAATGACATCACTGCCTCGCTGAGGACTCATTGTGCTAGAGTGTCTGATGACAAGGTGACATCACTTCCTGTTACACAGCCGGAAATGATGTTCTGGTACTGGTGTATACCACTGAAATGAGTGTCTCCCCCCTCCACACACACACACCCAGTATTCTCGGTGTTGCTGGCTAGGGGCCAGCTCAAATGTTGTGTTGCTGGTGCAATATCAGCTCAGTTTTAACTCCTTTTCAGAGTCTGTATTTGGCTAGTTTTTTCATATATACACATATTTGAGTTCAAAATATTTGTATGAGAAGGGAATGGCTCATTTTTCTTTCCCAACTGGTAGAAAATTCCAAGAGTACAGGCCATGGCTCAGTGGGAAAGCATCACCTTTGCACACAGAAGGTCCCTGCTTCAGTTCCCAGCAATTAAAAGGATCAAGTACTAGGTGATGTGAGAAGGCTCTAGCTGAGAATCTGGAGAGACTCTGCCAGTTAGAGTAAACAATGCTGACCTTGAGAGATCAACATCCTGCATTGGTATGAGGCAGCTTCATGCGTTCCTGTATACTGAGAAACTGGTATGGTACAGATGTTAAAGAGTGCTGGATTAGGAACGAGGAGACTTGGATTCAAAGTACTGAGGTATTTGGCCCATATACCTTGTCACAGAAGTGTGACAATCACCGCACTAAAGTAAATCTCCCAAAAATATATTGCAAAAGTAAAACATTTATTCAAATAGATTCAGTTCACATTCAGGTCGCAGTTGAAAAGAGAGTGAGACGCCTAATCTAAAGAATGCTTTTTCCTATTACAAGTGGCCAGATAATCCGGTGTTGTGTATGGGGAAGTACGAGGGCATGGTTTCTGAGGGAGAGACCTGTAGAGATGTGTGATTCCATGAAGAGCCATGTAGACAATGGGATGGGGGAAAACAATATAGAGAGAGGAGGAATCAGAGGACAGCTCCCAGGTTAGACAAAGAGAGAAACATCCCATTCAAGGACATAGCACTTATACACATAAAGTGATGTTGTGCCCCTCAATGTCCAGGCAAGCCAAGTCACTCACTCCAACACAAATTGCCACTTGACACAAAATTGACTGGCTTGTCGTGAGGATAAAATAGAGAAGGAGGAAACTATGTATGCTACTGTGGGCTCCATGGGTGAAGGGTAGGATAAAAATATTCTGACAAAACTAACTACTGTGTCTCTTTACTTGTGATCAGAGATGGCACTGGATAGTCATTTGCAGTATCTGTTTACAAATATAAAAGCAGAGCACAAGGTCTGATCAGGCAGGAAGAAGAGGAAAAAGAGGAAGAAGAAGAGGAGGAGGAGGAGGAGATTGGATTTATACTCCACCCTTCACTACCCAAGGGAGTCTCAGAGTGTCTTACAAACTCCTTTCCCTTCCCCTCCCCACAACAGACACCCTGTGAGGTAGGTGGGGCTGAGAGACACCTGAGAGAATTGTCCTTGAGAGAATAGCTCTGACAGAACTATGGCTTGCCCAAGGTCATCCAGCAGGTGCAAGTGGAGGAGTGGGGAATCAAACCCGGTTCTCCCAGATTAGAGTCTGCACACTTAACCACTGCACCAAACTCCTGCATCCGATACTGAAAGGGCAGTACGTCCCCTATCATTGGTTTTCTGTGTGATTTCTGCCCTACAGACATGCCATCAGTCTTCAGCCCTATGCTACAGATAGAGTGCAAATCAGAAAAACTTCTTCTAATAATCAGTTCCCTCTGAAGATATATCAGCCAATAATCTCAGACAACAAAAGAGGGTCAGTTATTCCTTAATAAATCAGGATAGCATTTATGTTGTGGATGAGCTGAATGGTCATGGAGATGGCTACCAGCAAATTGTTGATCATGGTTGATTGGAAGGAGTGGCTGCCTCAATCAGGGAAACTTGACATTGCCATCATCAGCTGGCTCACACAATATGGTTTTATTTTTCAGGTTAGCAAATGTATCCACGGCTCTTCCTGCATCCGAAAAAGCACATTTTCAGGCAAATCAAAATCAATCCGATCATTTGGTGAAAGTAATCAGTAAAGCAGGTCATAAAGACACTATGAGAAATTGAGTCAGGCAGGCCCGTAGCCAGGAATTTCTAAGTCAGGGGGCATTTTAATTCCTCGGGGGGCACTGGGGCACTGGCTAATTTGATTAAAAGTAATTTAATTACTGGCTTCTTGGTGCTCTCGGGTGTGATGGCAGCACCCTTTGCCTAGCCATCAGCTCTGCAGCTCTGGCAGCACAGGGGGAGTTTGTGGCGGCCACCACATCTTGCCAGAGAGTTGGTGGGGTGGGCTGAAAGGAAGTTGGGGGCCTTGGCAGGAAGTTGAGGGGCCAAGCCCCAAAATGCCCCACTGTAGCTATGGGCCTGGAATCGGGTGTCTTTCACAATCAGGAACAAAAACTGGTGCAACACATTTCTAACAATATGCATAAGTGTTTGGTAAATCCAGGTGGTCAGCCGTGTTCGTCTGAAGCAGTAGAACAAATGTAGAGTCCATTAGCACCTTTAAGACCAACTTAAAGGTGCCACTGATCTCTAAATTTGTTCATAAATTTTTGGATTATGTTTTCTGCCATTGGGTGAAACTACACAATGCTCAACTCAGGGATTCTGCTGAAAATGGCAGTTCCGTGTCATGTCCTCCACTAACACTATGCATATGTATTTGGATTATGTTTTCTGACATTGGGTGAAACTACACAATGCTCATCTCAGGGATTCTGCTGAAAATGGCAGTTCCGAGTCATGTCCTCCACTACCACCCTACTTTTATAACCGTTTCTCACCCAGTTATCCATGTTGTGTCAAACATTTTCCCCACCTCAGCACTCTTGCGCACTCTCTCTCTCTGGCATCATTGTGGCAGAGTTTGCATTGCTCCTTCATTTTTAATTTTCTCACTGTGAACTGCTCAGATAGAGTCATGATGGAGCAGTTCTTTGTATGTAAATGCTGAAGTGCATGATGGTATTACGCCACAATGAACAGTGCAATCCTAAGGCGAGTTACAGCCATCTAAATCCATTGAAGTGTGCCTAAAATGTATGGGAAACAGGAAAGACTGGGCTGCTGTTTTAAGCTCTAGCCCCTTGTCGAAGATAATGTGAAGTCCCTCAGTGATTTGCATACCTGTGTCTAAGCTTATTCGTGCCAACAGCAACAAGTACGTGGATCAAACCGTTCTGCTTTCTTTAAATCACTTTAAAGTTACAAGGGATTCTTTAAGTTGTTTGCCATTGTAACCAATACAAAAGACAAATGAAACAAAAACACCCAAAGACTATTTATAAAGTGGTAATGATATATTGTAAGTATGGTGAAAATCAAGATGTAGTTCAGCAAGGAGGCACTCAGCCAAAAACTCATCATATTACCTATTAAATGCTGAAAGGGATGATGCGTTATTGTCATTCAACACAGTGCAGCAGTTCTAAGAACTGGGATAGCAATTTAAGAAGATTAGTTTTATCATTTGCCACTCTGCATAGCTGTTGGTTTTTTTTAAAAAAAAAAAACCAGCAAGCGACTCCATAGTCGTTCTTCTTCAGCTTTAACATACTTTTTAAAAGCATCACTGTTTTCTGCCACTTTGGAAAAAAATGAACCCAGCCACAGGTCTGTAGCTAGGATTTTGTGGCTTGTGGGACAAAAACTCACTGTGAACTGCTCAGATAGAGTCATGATGGAGCAGTTCTTTGTATGTAAATGCTGAAGTGCATGATGGTATAAAGCCACAATTAACAGTGCAATCCTAAGGCGAGTTACACCCATCTAAATCCATTGAAGTGTGCCTAAAATGTATGGGAAACAGGAAAGACTGGGCTGCTGTTTTAAGCTCTAGCCCCTTGTTGAAGATAATGTGAAGTCCCTCTGTAATTTGCATACCTGTGCCTAAGCTTGTTTGTGCCAACAGCAACAAGTACGAGGATCAAACCGTTGTGCTTTCTTTAAATCACTTTAAAGTTACAAGGGATTCTTTAAGTTGTTTGCCATTGTAACCAATAAAAAAGACAAATGAAACAAAAACACCCAAAGACTATTTATAAAGTGGTAATGATATATTGTAAGTATGGTGAAAATCAAGATGTAGTTCAGCAAGGAGGCACTCAGCCAAAAACTCATCATATTACCTATTAAATGCTGAAAGGGATGATGCGTTATTGTCATTCAACACAGTGCAGCAGTTCTAAGAACTGGGATAGCAATTTAAGAAGATTAGTTTTATCATTTGCCACTCTGCATAGCTGTTGGTTTTTTTAAAAAAAACCCAGCAAGCGACTCCATAGTCGTTCTTCTTCAGCTTTAACATACTTTTTAAAAGCATCACTGTTTTCTGCCACTTTGGAAAAAAATGAACCCAGCCACAGGTCTGTAGCTAGGATTTTGTGGCTTGTGGGACAAAAACTTTTCTGGTGGGGCTGGCATTATCTTTGTGTCAGCTCCAATCCGCCCCCAGGCCCGTCCACCAGCAGCCACCCCCTCCCTCCCCTCCTGCAAGATTTAAAGGGCCCTACGGCTGATAGGTGGGGAGCAGGTGTCCCGCTGATCAGCTGGAGGGCCCTTTCAGTCTTGCAGGAGGGAGGGAGAGAGGTGCATGCCATCCCCCACTTCTTCTCAAAAGGATCCCTGTAAATGCTTTTGAGAAGAAGCAGGGGGGGGGGACATGTGTGCATCCTCCTGACTCTTCTCAAAAAATCTTGTGGGGCCCTCAATAACTCCACTGTAGCTATGGGCCAGCCCTGCAGTGTGGTTTAAAAGGGTTAGGAATCCAGTGCTATTTCAGTGCCCAGCTGAGTTGACCATACTATGTTAAGGTGCTTTCCACATCATCAGGCTGCTTGCCCCTGCTTCCTCATCCCACTAAAGCCGGAGTGGATCCCATTGGTTGACTTCTGTCAACTTAAATTTAATCTGGAGCTTTGTTTACATTTATGATTCCATGCAGAATCAATGGGTTGGATGCAGCACAAACTTTTGTCATGCGCTAGAGCTCTTGTGCAAGAGGAAACATAAGAAAAAGACCGCAGTAACTGCTTATGACCTAGATGGTCCTGGATGGCCTGCTCTCATCAGAACTTGGAAGCTAAGCAGGGTCATCCCTGGTTATTACTTGGATGGGAGACCGTCAAGGAAGTCTAAGGTTGCTACTCAGAGGCAGACACCAGCCAACCACCTCTGTTCACCTTGAAAACCCTGTGGGGTTGCCGTAAGTCACCTGTGCCTTGACAGCACTTTCCAACACCAGTCATCAGCGGGGTTGCTGGAACAACCAAAAATGGTGATTGCAAAGGGGGTAGCTGTATTGGTCTGCCATAGCAAAATAAAACAAAAAATATTGTGGCACCTGGAAGACTCACAACGTTTATCTTAGGAAAGAGCCAGAGTCCAGTAGCACCTTAAAGGCTGCGGTCACACACACTTAATAATCCACTTTCAATGCACTTTCCAACTGGATTTTGCCAGTTCACATGGTAAAGTCCAGTTGGAAAGTGCACTGAAAGTGAATTGAAAGTGGATTATTTAGTGTGTGTGACCGTGGCCAAAGACTTAAAAAAAATTGTGGCAGGGTATGAGCTTTTGTAAGTCACTGCTCACTTCTTCAGATATTGAAGAAGTATCTGAAGAAGTGAGCAGTGACTCATGAAAGCTCCTACCCTGCCACAAATTTTCTGAGTCTTTAAGGTGCTACTGGACTTTTGCTCTTTTCTACTGCTACAGACAGACTAACACAGCTACCCGTCTTGATCTATCAACATTTATCTTAAGATGAGGTCACAGCCCACCATCAGTCAGATATCTGTCCTAGGGGTAGTCTGTGACCCACAAAAGCTCATATTGGAAGGAATGTTGGTCTCTCAGGTATTTCAGGTGTCACTAGGTATTTGTTTTATTTAACCAAAGTGGTGGCCGAATTCCTGTGGGAGGAAGGACTCTCATGAGGGTTGAGGAAGCTATACAGGACCCCTCTGGGCTGCTGCACTGTTTTTAAAGAGGTTTGGGGGAGATAGGGGAAGGAGAATGAGTTTTGCCAGCTCACATGAATTCATGAAGCTTCTTATACTGAATCAGATCCTTGGTCCATCAAAGTCAGCAGGTCTACTGAGATTGGCAGCAGTTTTCCAAGGGCTCAGGAGAAGGTCTTTCACATCATCTACTACATCCTTTTAACTGGAGATACCGGGGATTGAACCTGGGTCTTTCTGCATGCCAAGCAGATGTTCTATGGCTGAGCCACAGCCTTCTTCTTCCATGGCAGCTTCCTGGTACAGGTAAAGAAGAAGGAAGAGGCAAAAGTGCAAGCAAGAGATCATATGTAGGGGGCCTGGATGGGTGTCTGGGGGTGCCATTTTTGTGCTCATCCAGCACTGATGAACACTCACTTACTAGATACAGGAATGGCTATTGCACAAAAACGTATGTGTGTAGATTCTTAGGCAGATCTTGAAGCTCCCAGTTTCTAAATATTCCAATCTAAATGTATTTATTTATTTATTATCACATTTCTACCCCGCCCTCCCCGTGAGTGGGCTATACAAAGCTGTTGAGAATAGACTATAGGGGATTAAATACAAAAAAAATCAGATTTAGTGTAATGCAACTTCATCATTATCATCAGCATCATCAGCACCATCATCTATATATCTAATAGCCATCCATGCCCCTATCTGCAGATACATACATCTGCAGATTGGGGCCATTTATGCAGAAATAAAAATTTTCGGCAAACACGGGGGGCACCCCAGGTGTGCAGAAAAATCTTAAAATCTTTAAAAACCTACTGAGGTCCTTTCCAGATTTGCCTGCCACTTCGGATTTTCTCAGCATTCGAGTCTAGGCAATTTAAGTCCACAGCAAAACCACATCCAAATAAACTGGGGCAATAGCAGGCTAAAACCGGGCTGACCACTGTAGGGAGGTAATGTAATGCAGAATGGGGGGGGAAGCCCAGAATAAAAAGAAGGTTGAACTCGATTTTAGTGCAAAATAGGGGGGGGGACTGGATTAAAAAGGTTGAATTCGATTTTAGTGCAGAATTACTTGGAGGACACCGCTGTGAACATGGATTAAAAGGAGAGTGCAGAGAGGGCCTGAGTATTTTGGGGCCAGTCACCGACTTTCAACCTAACCTACCTCAGAGGGTTTTGAAGATAAACAGGAGGAGAAGAGAATAATGTAAGCTGCTTTGGTCCCCACTGTGGAGAAAGGTGGGCTATAAATTAAGTAAATAAATAATAAGTTTAGCTGAATGTGGGATGCAGATAAAAGGTAAGATGGTGAATGGCTGAGGAGAGAATAAGACAGGGAAAGAAAAAAAAAAGAGAATATGGAGGTTTCTAGGAAGGAAAAAGTGCAGGGAGGGGGATACAGAGGTATGATACCCCCCCAAGTCCTTGAGGGTTCTCTACCATGCAGTTGGGCCTGGTCCAATGGCCTGCAACATACAACTGGGCTATAGTTTTCCTAGGCAGAGGCTGCTGGGTTGCAATTAGATGTATGGGCATTTACATGTGGGTTGGGTATTGGGTGTGAAGAAAAGACAGAAGCAGAAAAGGGGAAGAGGCTACAGGAGTTTTCAGGAAAGGGAACCAGGAAATAGTGGGGGGGGGGATGAAATGCTCCCCGCAAGCTCTTGCGAGTTCCTACTTGTACATTTATAATAATCATATTAATTAGCATAGATCTTCCTGTACCACATATTTTGAGTGTGGGGAATGGGGGTGCACCAGTGTCATGGTGCTTTATGAAACCAGTACCCCGAAAGTACTGATTAAAAGCTCATCCTGTATTTTAGAAAGAAAGATGTGCCGTCTTTTTACAACAATGCTTTCATCATTTCGTTTTGCAGCAAGAATCCTCTGCAGATTTAATGATCAGGAACATTCTTCTGATGCATGCTGGGAGATATGGCTGCAGGGTACAGACCACAGCAGACAGTGTGTCAGATGAGGCAGAACTTCTTGTTAGGGGTGAGTATGCTAATAACACAGTCTGAGGACACGATCAACATAAATTATCATACAAAGGCATTCAAATGCACTGGCTTTCAAGCATTTCACCACTACGCGCTGTACTTGCTACTCTCTTTTTTATTTTTGGGGGGGAGGTTTGGTCTTTGAAAACAAGAATGTGTGGCTAAAGTTTGCAGAAGCTGATAATGAATAGCCTGAATACTGACTTAATTTTACGGCTTCGGTCTTTTTTAGAAAGTGACTAAAGAGTCAAATAGTTAGGTGAAGTATAAATTAGACAAATAACCTTGGCCTTACACAAATATACTTGGAGAAGAGTTTTCTATTTTAAAAAAGAAGTTTGTTATTTTCCACTTATTGAAAAGATGTTTGTGATACAAAAAAAACCCCCAACTCTGAAATGAAATATAAACAACAACAACCTAAAAGGGGCAAAAAATCAAGACTGGCCACAGAGCAACAGGAAGCATCACTCCCTTGTACTTCCTGTTTCCTTCCCATCATCCAAAGCCTTGCTAGTTGACTCTTCTATGCAGGCCAAGGAAACATCTTAGTATTGACTCATCCCATGTGATCTATTTCTCATCTGGGGCAGTGATGCTTGGGGGGCAACCGTGGGAGGGCTTCTGGAATTGGCCCCACTGGTGGACTTCCAGATGGCCCTGGTTTGGGCCACTGTGTGACACAGAGTGCTGGATTACTTGGGCCATTGGCCTTATCCAACATGGCTTCTCTTATGTTCTTATGTTCATCTACAATATTGAATAGGGTTGCCACCTTCAGATAGGAAAATTTTTGGAGGTTTGATAGTAGAGTCTATGGAGGGTGGAGTATAGTGAAGAGAATAGGGTTGCCACCTTCAGATAGTAAAAATTTTGGAGGTTTGATAATAGAGTCTATGGAGGGTGGAGTATAGTGAAGGGAGGATCGATATTTGCAGAACAATTCTTTGCAGAAATACTCCAGTTTAAGCCCACAGCAATCAATGTAGATCTTTCACTTGTTTCCCTTCCCACAGTATTTTCCAAGCATGGAAAAGCTGATTCCTGGGATTGTGGGACCCATGCAGTCAGGGGGGTGGCACTGAGTAGGGATAAGGAGGCAAAATTGCCCTTTCCACATCCACTTCTTTGATCAATGGAGCTGTGTTGATGGAAGTGAGAGGAGAGGACAATGTTGTCCCCCTCCTCTTCATCAATACAGCCACCTCCCATCATACATGGCTATTAGTCCTCATGTGTGCCGTGAATCCGAAAATCATTTTCCAGGGTTGGAAAGGATTGCTGTGGTGGAGGGGAACCAGGGAAAGATCCACAGTCCTTATTGCTACAGCTCACTACTGCACTGTATTTGTTTTGCATTTGTACCTTGACTTTAACAAACTTCTTACAAAACAAAAATAAAATGGCAGTTCCATCAAAATGCCAGCATATTTAAACAATCCTGCTTCTACAACATCTATATGAGTTTAAAGCCATCAGAGTCCGTGAACTCATTCACTTATCCACTGTGTTACATCAAATCTTAACATTCAAATGACATGAGCTGGGTCTAGATGGAAGGGGAAAGTGCCGTCAACTTGCAGCTGACTTATGGTGACCCTGCAGGGTTTTCCGGTCAAGAGATGTTCAGAGGTGAGCCCTGACTTTGATAGCCCAGGCAAGCCCGATCTCGTCAGATCTCAGAAGCTAAGCAGGGTCGACTCTGGCAAGTACTTGGAAGGGAGACCACAGTTGGGAGGACAAGGGGCAGGCTTTATTCAGTCAACTCTCTGAATATCCTCCAGGCCCCCAATAGGGGTCAGTCACCAGAGGCCGCCATCAATTCCCGGTGCACACACAGTCAGTCACCAGAGGTCACTGCGACTTCCAGGTGCACAAACACATGCACGCGCGTGCACACACACATATGAAAAATACAAAAAAATACCCCCCACAAAAAAAAGAGAGACGTTCAGAGGTGGTTTGCCATTGCCTGCCTCTGCATCGTCACCCTGGACTCCCATCCAAGTACTAACCAGGGCTGACCCTGCTTAGCTTCTGAGAGCTGACGAGATCAGGCTAGCCTGGGCCATCCAGGTCAGGGCAGGTTGAGGTATACTACTTATTTATTTACTTCATTTATGCAGCGCCTTTCTCCCAGTGGAGACCCAAAGCCATTTACATAGTTCTCTCTTCTGCCATTTTATCCTCACAACAACTGAGGTAAGTTGGTCTGAGAGTCTGTGGCTGGCCCAAAGTCACCTTGATCTTAGTGTCCTACTCTAACCACTACATCATCTGGGTCTCATTGTATTGTATCAAGCAAGCTTAACTAGAACTGACTTAACACCCTGATCAGTTAGACTACCAACCTGTCCGATCCCCCACAGCTATCAGTTCAATACACGTTTTATGCAAAGTAGTATTTTATTGAAGCCATGATAGAACAGGAACAAAATCACTGTTTAGAATACCTGGGACAAGCTGAGCATGGGATAATGAAACACATTCAAAAAGACAATAACCAATGGACTTGGTTCCCGCTCGCGCGGGTGGACTCTCAGATTCGCGCCCAAAGCCTGAGAAGCAACGTTTCTAAAAAGATAAACAATTAGCACTTCACACGCTCTAACTCATTATAGTCTAAGCCAAGCTTCTTCTTCTCCACACCTGTTGACCTTGCAGATAAGTGTACGCTAGCGTTCACAGGAAAGAATGCATGAGACAAGCAGACATGTAGTGCCTATTACACTAGGCATGTGCAGATGCCGACGAAGGGGCAAGCTTAACTCCCTGATCAGTTAGACTACCAGCCATTAAACCTCCATCTTTTCTGGCTTGAACTTCAAGTTTAGTTCAAAGAGCCAACCACTGATTCCAGACAGTGGACAGTATCCTTCCTTCCTTCAGTCAAAGGAGTCTTCCTCCCATTCAAGTGCCTCTTCTATCAAAGGAAGGGCCACTACCGTTGGAGAAAATCTCCTTAAGTGGAGGAGGGCTTCAAACTTTGTTCGTTGGAGTGGTGGGATGTAGGCCATTGGGTCCCCTGTATCACCTGATGAAGAGAAATAGAGCTGAGTGTCGTGAGTGTGTTGATGACTCTATACTTCATGCCTTCCTGAGCAGTTTCGTATAACATTACAACATTAGAGAGCCAGGTTGGTGTAGTGGTTAAGAGTGTGGACTCTAATCTGGGAGAACCAGGTTTGATTCCCCACTCCTCCACATGCAGCTGCTGGTGTGACCCTGGGTCAGTCATAAGCTGTTCTCTCAAGGACAGTTCTCCAGAGAGCTCTCTCTGCCCCACCTACCTTATAGGGTGTCTGTTGTGGGGAGGGGAAGGGAAAAGGATTGTAAGCCACTCTGAGACTCCTTTGGGTAGTGAAGGGCAGGATATAAACCAAATCTCCTCCTCCTCCTCCTCCTCCTCTTCTTCACATGGAGCCAAGGCTAAACCTTCTGCCCCCCCCCCAGGATAGTTCTCATTACATGTTATGGTGTTGTGACAACCCTAATACATAATTATATTGTATTTTCCTAGTTGGCTAAATGAAGATAGTTTGGGCAGCAGAGGCCAAGGAAGGTAGCCATAAATGTGAGGAGAATGGCTCTCAGAACAAAGTTCTTTAGGGTATGATTCTTCTTCTGCCCATATAGTTAAAGAAGGAATAGACAAGATAATCGGTCCTCTTTTTAAATTGGCTCTTGCTTTTGGCAGGTGTGCATCCTGAGAAGGGCAATATGTGATACTAGTTCTTACTAGCGTACTAGTTCTTTACCCAAAACAAGTGGGAAATCCACAAGAACTTGAAGAGGCACCTCACATTCCCTTGTATCCCTTCCCCCACAGTATTTACTCTTCCATTCTTCCTGGGACTCCCCATATCCTTTCTCCTTTTCCCGCTTCCATAAAAAACCTTCCCATCAGCCAACCTAACTTTTGCCTAACCCCATCTTCAGCTATATTCAATATCTATTTACTTCATTTATACTCTGCAATTCTCCACAATGGGGACCCAAAGCCGCTTACATCATTCTTCTGTCTTCCATTTTATCCTTATCATTATACAGAGAGGTGAGTTATGCTGACAGTGTGTTACTGACCAAGGTCACCAAGTGAGCTTCCATGGCAGAGTGGAGATTTGAACCTAGATCTCCCAGATCCTAGTCTGAAACTCTAACCATTACACAACACTGGCTTGCATGTGGTGGCTGCAGTAGAATAGTAACAAGTAGCCAGATCTGAGTGAGTCATGCAGGTCATATGGTAGCAGGTTGCCTGGTGGTTTCTTCTGGCCCTGGCCATGATGTGTCCTACATCAAAAGCCAAAACAGCCCTGGAAAGGGCCCCACCCCTCCTTCTCCCCCCACCTTTTACTGACAAAAACCAAGGCTTGAAGGCTAGTAATACTGTTGTGGTTGCCTAGCAATCCCCACAATGGCCAATGAGATCATAGTGGACATTTGTGTGCTGCATGACGGAGTGAGCTCCCGTCTCTAAGCTCCTGCCAACCTAGCAGTTCAAAAGCAAGAAATTGCAAGTAGATAAATAGGTACCACTTCAGTGGGCAGCGTTCCGTGTGCCTTGGTGTTTAGTCATGCCGGCCACATGGCCACGGAAATGTCTTCGGACAGCACTGGCTCTTCGGCTTTGAAACGGAGATGAGCACCGCAACCCTAGAGTCGGATTTGACTGGCTTTTGAGCAAGGGAACCTTTACCCTTTTTATCTATTATTTGGGAGGGCAGCTATCCCTTATTTCTTTTAGATCTCAGATTTTTTCTGCAAACCTGGGGCATATCTCAGGTTTGTAGAAAGGTCTGTCTTTTCTGTTCTTGATTCTTTATAAAAATAATAAACCTCTGCCAATGCCCTCCCCTGGTCATCTTTTCTTTAATGAAGGAGTCCCAAAGGCTTTAGCCATTCCATGTAGGAAAATAACTTGATTATGTTGGTTGCCTTTTTCTGCATCTTTCCCAGCTCTACAATAGCCAGGACCACATAAAGTATTCCAATTAGATTTCTGTAGAATCATTATGATACTGTTATGATTTAATTTCCTTCTGTGCTTTCCTTAGAACAGAATTTGTAATGTTCACCAGTTCAGTGCACAGTAACCCAGCCAGAAGAAAATACTGCAACCCTAGCTCTGCCACTGAACAGTTTTTTCTAAGCGCTCTGAATTTCTGATGCACCTTTCCCTGGTGGTTGGTGTTGTTGTTTTTTATTGGTGTTGTTGTTCACAGTTTTACAAAGAAATGAGACTATTTCTGCCTGGTGCTTCCACTGCCTGCTGTTCTTTGAATGCCAGTGCTAGATGATTTTTGCATTTTGAACAACTTTTCCAACCAACACTAGGCCGAAGAATTGATGGCCTTGGGCTCACACTTGTCTGTGTCTGGCGGGTCTCAGCTGGTGAAGCACAACAAGCTTTGGTCCCAGTCAGCGAACAATTAGTCCAGTTCTTGGTGCTGATCCTGGAACAAAATTCTCCCTTCCAATTAGCATCCCCAGGCCTGCCAGCTTTGATTTATTTGAACACCTTGGTTGCTTGCTGGGCAATTGGCATGAAATTTGAGTGGGATTTTTTAAAGTTAAAACTTGGTGGTTCTTCAATGTAACCAGTAGCCCTTATTGCATGGAATCATTGCATTTATTGCAATGATTATTGCATTTGCAGTGCTCCTGTTTTCATTCCCAAAACAACCTATAAAGCAAAAAGTCATAATGCTAGACAACTTACAATGTCAACATCTGGCAGATTAATAATATGGAAGGACAGTGAATTAACTCTAACCCTAATATCCACATGCTAGAAAGAAGTGGGTTCTAGACCAAATCGAGCCCAAACTGTCCCTAGAAGCTAAACTGATTAAACTGAGGCTATTTTACTTTGGTCACATTATGAAGAGACAAGAGTCACTGGAAAAGACAATCATGCTAGGAAAAGTGGAAGGCAACAGGAAAAGAGGAAGACCCAACATGAGATGGATTGACTCAGTCAAGGAAGCCGCAGAACGTGAGATGGATTGACTCAGTCAAGGAAGCTGCAGCCCTCAGTTTGCAAGACCTGAGCGAGGCCGTTGATTATAGGATGTTTTGGAGGCCATTAATTCATAGGGTCACCATAAGTCGGAAGCAAGTTGACAGCACTTAACACATACAGGCAGCAAATGAACCTTTAAAGAAGACCACTCGTGGCTTTAGCTCAGTGCTTTCCAAAGCTCCTTATCCACCCCAAGGGACCCTTGCAGCATCTGCTACATGGACCTCGGGTTTTGCAGGACATTCTAGACAGATTTCTAAGATGCACTTTCCATTCCTGTGGGATGCTGTCTTGCTTTCTGGGCCTTGCCACTGAACACTGCCAATTTAGAAAAAGGAGGAGAGAAGAGATTGGATTTATACCCTGCCCTTCACTCAGAGTCTCAGAGTGGCTTACAAACTCCTTTCCCTTCCCCTCCCCACAACAGACACCCTGTGAGGTTGGTGGGGCTGAGGGAGCTCTTTCAAGAACTGCCCTTTCAAGGACAGCTCTTGTCAAAACTGTGGCTTGCCCAAGGTCATCCAGCAGCTGCAAGTGGAGGAGTGGGAAATCAAACCCGGTTCTCCCAGATTAGAGCCCGCACACCCAAAGTCATCCAGCAGCTGCAAGTGGAGGAGTGGGAAATCAAACCCGGTTCCCCCAAATTAGAGTCCGCGCACTTAACCACTACACCAAACTGGCTCTCTTTAGAGCATGCCTGAGCATGCAGCAAAGTCTTGGCAGATGCTGCTAAGCTATCTTTGAGGGAAGCTTGTCTGCCATTACTCATCTTATTGTGGCGCACCAGTCACTCTGAGGAACCCCTGGGTTCCAAAAAACACCGCTCTCAGACCATTGTCTACAACAGCCCTGTGAGATGAGTGGCCCAAGGTAGCACAGACTTCCACTCTGCCATGGAAACAGGGCTGCCAGCCTTCAGTTTGGTCCTGGAATTCTCCCTGAATTACAGCAGATCTCCAAAGCTACAGGGATCACCTCCCCTGGAGGAAATGGCAGCTTCAGAGGGCAAACGCTACAGTATACTGTACATTCTAGGTCATAGATCCAGAGGAGTTAGCCATGTTAGTTTGTTGTTGCAAAACAGTAAAAAGCCTAGTAGCACCTTTAAGACTGACTAACAAACTTTGTAGTAGCATAAGCTTTCGAGAAACACCGCTCTCTTTGTGAGATGCATCTGACGAACAGAGCTGTGTTTCTCGAAAGCTTATGCTACAATAAAGTTTGTTAGTCTTAAAGGTGCTACTGGGCTTTTTACTGTTTCGTAGAGTCTAGGTGAAATCCCTCCCCACCTCCCCCCGTCACAAGCACCACCCTGCATTGTGCAGGGGTTTGCACTAGTTGAGCCTGAACATCCCTTGCAGCTCTGTGATTCTGTGATTCTAAGACCACGATGCTTATTAGATTTTCCCAAAAGGGACTTTATTATCTGAGCCCTGTCTGCACTGAAGTCTCTTGATTTTGGTTTGCAAACTTTGTTTGTGGAGTATCAAACCCAAGCTAACAATTGGCATTGATAAGTGGCATCTCTGTACTCTCTGTTGCTGGCATTATTACAGACTGTGCCACCATAACCTATCCATCAACTGGAGCTCCTGTAGTAAGTGATTGCAACCCATTTCAGAGCATTCAGCTTAAAAGCTCTATATCTAAAGGATGTTGCTTGCTGCTGATCGCTCTCCTTCTCTGTCTTCCTCCCTCCCTCTCCTCCTCTCTCTCTACCATCTTCTCTCTCTCTCTCTCTCTCTCTCTCTCTCTCTCTCTCTTACTTTCTCTCTCTCTCACACACACATACTTTCTCACTCTCCATAAGTACATCACATGGCAGCTTCTCTATTATTCCAACAAGTCTGCTGTCAAGATCCTGACAGGCATAATCTTTTAGTCTATATGGGGCTTAAATTGAACATTGCATCACTCCGTCTAGTAACATCTATTATGATTGAGATTGCAGACTATACGGAGATGTAAAGGGAAAAGACCACCAATGGCTTACCCAGAAATCCCACTGGTACATTACAAAGAGAATCTCTGTCTTATGAATCTATACTGTCACAACAACAAAAAAATTCTTAACTTATAAAGTTCCCCAGAGTTCCTTCCCTTCCTTCCCTGTCTTCAGAAATGGCACATTATTGTTTGTTTTTTGAGGTGCTGTTCTAGTTTATCAAAAACAACCACAACCACCACCTTTGACTTTTTATCTCACAGTTTGTGAGCAAAGAAAAAGCCTTCTCTGGATTGGCAATTCACTGACTTGTCCTGAACAGCTTTGTGATCTCTGTAATTGTTTTATTCTTTCTCTTGTTGCCTCTGATGTTCCATTTATGGTTCCACTAATTGCTAACAATGGCATGGATCAAAGACTGCCATCCGTCTCATTAACTGCAAGGGGTAATAATGACTTTGCAAATGAAATATGTGCCTCAGGTGTCATGTGGACGTACTTTCTAAATTCGCGGTAGAAGAAGGTGCCCTGACTGGGATCGCCCAGGCTAGCCCAATCTTGTCAGACCTCAGGAGCTAAGCAGGGCCAGCCCTGGTCAGTATTTGGATGGGAGACCACCAGAGAAGTCCAGGGTTGCTACACAGAGGCAGGCAGTGGCAAACCACCTCTGAAGGTCTCTTGCCTTGAAAACCCTACGAAGTCGCCATACGTCAGCTGTAACTGTGACTGTAACTAAAGGTAGTGGGTGGTATCTGAAGGCTGGAAGAAGAAGAAGAGATTGGATTTATACCCCGCCTTTCACTACCCAAAGGAGTCTCAGAGTGGCTTACAAACTCCTTTCCCTTCAGTCACAAGCTGTGGCACAGCTGTCCTTGAAAAAGAGCAGTTTGTGTCAGAGTTCTCTCAGCCCCACCCACCTCACAGGGTGTCTGTTGTGGGGAGGGGAAGGGAAAGGAGTTTGTAAGCCGCTCTGAGACTCCAAGTGAAGGGCGAGCTATAAATCCAATCTCTTCCAATCTTCTCTTCTTCTTCTTCCCACAACAGACACCCTGTGAGGTAGGTGGGGCTGAGAGAGTGACAATCCCCTTACCTGACACAGAGACATAGAAGAAGAGATTGGATTTATACCCTGCCCTTCACTACTCGAAGGAGTCCCAGAGCAGCTTACAAACTCCTTTCCCTTCCCCTCCCCACAACAGACACCCTGTGAGGTAGGTGGGGCTGAGAGAGCTCTTGACAAAAACTGCTATTTTTCAAGAACAGCTGTGCCAGAACTATGGCTTGCCCAAGGTCATCCAGCCAGGTGTAAGTGGAGGAGTGGGGAATCGAACCTGGTTCTCCCAGATTAGAGTCCGCTCACTTAACCACTACACCAAACTGGGGAAAGTTCCTTTGCCCTAAGTAGCCTTCCTCCACCTTAAGTGGCTCCTCTTTTGGACTCGTTTTTACTGGAGGAAGTCTCCTACAGCTGGAGGAACTTTGTTTAGTGGAATGGTAGGATACCCATAGCAGTATGGGGATGTATCACAGGAAACTGCCTTACGCTGAATCAGACCATCAGTCCATCAAGATCGGTGTTGCCTACTTAGACTAGCAGCGGCTCCCCAGGGCCTCAGGCAGAGGTCCTTCCCATCACCTACTGCCTGAACTTTTTTAAACTGGAGATCTCAGGGTCTGGACCTGGGACCTTCTGCTAGCCAAGCAGATGCACTACCACTAAGCTACAACCAATGCTCCCTCTAAGCTATGGAGTCCTGTGAGCAAAAATTCCACTTTGTGAGCTAATGGCATTAAAGTTGTGAGCAGGTGATTTGGCTACTGCATAATTTAGTTTGCCCTGGAACCGTCCTTCCTGAGTGCAGACAAAAATGTGTGAGCCAGAGGCTAAAAAACTGTGAGCTAGCTCACACTGACTCAGCTTGGAGAAGAAGAAGAAGAGATTGGATTTATACCCCGCCCTTCACTACCCAAAGGAGTCTCAGAGCGGCTTACAAATTCCTTTCCCTTCCCCTCCCCACAACAGACACCCTGTGAGGTAGGTGGGGCTGAGAGAGCTCTTGACAGAAACTGCTCTTTTTCAAGGACAGCTCTTATCAGAACTACGGCTTGCCCAAGGTCATCCAGCCAGGTGCAAGTGGAGGAGTGGGGAATCAAACCCGGTTCTCCCAGATTAGAGTCTGCGCACTTAACCACTACACCAGACTGGCTCTCTGGAGGGAACATTGGCCACAACCCTTCCCATCACACTTAGTCTCATCTGTTTGTTCTGTAGGGACTGGCTAGGTATTCTCCAGAAGAGGCTGGGCATCAATGTCATTTCAGGTGGACACACAGGACAGTCCTTCTCTGTGATCGCATCATTCAAAGCGCACTTGGGCGGACACGTGTGAGCACCGCTCTCATCAACCTCTCCTTGTGTATGTGGAAACTGCTACGTCAGGCACAGCACAGGCTGTAAGCTTTCCACCTACAGTGCTCTTTTGATGCAAGGATGCTTTCAGACAAGCAGTCTCTCATGTGTATTCTAAGTTAATGCAGCTGGAGGGAAAGCCCTACTGTAAATGCTTGAAGTGCACAATGTAAATCCGCTCTGATAACTTAATGGCCTCAGAGATCCTGAGTAAGCTATATGACTGCCACCTACTGGACAAGGAAATAATCAGAACTCCCCATTCAATTCTGTCCTCTGAAAAATCTGCGAAGACCCATATCTCCATATCTTAAAAAATACCTTGGGGTGGGGGGAGAGGAATCTTTGATTTCCAATAAAAACCTCCTTCTAAATTGTGATGTTTAAGACAGTTTCACAGTACAGTCTGTGGTATCATCTATGAAGCATACCCTGCAGAGCATGTTCTCAAACCTTCCCGTTTGATATTGCTTGTTGAACAAAGTTTGAGTCCAGTGGCACCTTTAAGACCAACACAGTTTTATTCAAGGTGTTGTTTATTGTTGTTCACATGGCACTACCTAATTAGATGCTGTCGTCATCTCTGGTGTTTGCCCAGCTTCTAGTGTCCTGGCCCCACCGCTGAACCTCCTGATGGCACCTGGTATTTTTGGCCACTGTGTGACAGAGTGTTGGACTGGATGGGCCATTGCCTGATCCAACATTGGCTTCTCTTATGTTCTTATGTTCTTATCATTCAAGCAGTGTCCAGGGCAGCATTCCCCTTCCTTAAAGCAGATACTGGTAAATGTTTGGCCAGCCCTTTGGGGAGGGGCTGCGGCTCAGTGGCAGAGTGTCTGCTTAGTATGCAGAAGGTCCCAGGTTCAATCCCCAGCATTTCCAGATAAAGGATCAGGTAACAGGTGATGGGAAAGACCTCAGCCTAGGACCCTGGAGAGCTCCTGCCAGTTTGAGTAGACAGTTCTGATCTTGATGGATCAAATGGTCTTAATTAATAGTTAATGAATTACCACTTGGCATTGTGTGTAGTATAGCCAGGAGATCCTAAGATTGTCCGGCAGCTAGAAGTTCTCACTCTTTTAACATTATGCACCACTAGATGGCAAGCTAGACTTGCTTTTAAGGCAAGAGACATTTCAGAGGTGGTTTGCTATTGCGTGCCTCTGCGTCACGACCCTGGTATTCCTTGGAGGCCACCCTTCCAAATACTAGCCAAGGCTGACCCTGCTTAACTTCTGAGATCTGATGAGATCAGGCTAGCCTGTGGTATCCAGGTTGGGGATATCAAACAGTCCAATTCAGCATAAGACAGCTTCATGTGTTCATGGATCCATGTGTTCAGTGGCAAGTGAAACAACTGTCCTCCATGTTTTGTAAAGGAACTGATTATATTATCAAGGCCTGGATGGAGGTGAATGATCACTGTTGGTCCAGCTCACCAAATCTGGTTACTCATGAATCCATTAGTCTCAACAGGAAGGGCTGTGTCAGTGACCATCATCTAAAGACAAGAGTACTTTGAGAGTAAGAACAATTACTTAGGGTGGGTGGGCTCTCCCTAGCTGGAGATCTTGATGCATATACCAAGTAGCCACCTGGCAGGAAAGTTGTAGCTTTGGTTGGCTTATGTTAGGCAGGGAGTTGGACTAGATGTCCTATAGAGTCCCTTCTTGATATGAACTCTGTGTTTCTATGGTCTTTAACGATGCTATCCTCTAAATCATGGGTCTCAGAAGGAAATGGGTCCAGGGGTTAGAAAGAGTGGGTGGGATCCTATTAACTCCCTTCCACCAAGTTTTTCTCCAACAAAGAAAGACTGCCTTCAACAAAGAAAGGCCTTCCCCCATCAGAAAGAGGCACTGCATCAGAGGCACTGCATCTTCCTCCCTTGAAGGAAGGTTTAGCAGAAGAGAATGATTGGGTACCAACTGAGTGGAACAGAGTAATAGGATCCAACCCATTGGATTTGGTTGTTGTACCAGCCTGCTGCTCTACAAACTCCCTGAATGAGACATCTGAGCTGGGATCTAGGCTGGAGTTATGGTTCCTCCAGCATTAGTCCTGGGGACAGCCTTGTAAGGCAGAGCTTAGAGCCGTGGTCCCCAGCCTTTTCGATCCTGTGGTTAGAGCAGTTCTCACCTCTGCAAACATAGGAACAAGTTAAAATGACCCACCCCGGGGAAACAAATGAGTACAATTATTTATCTAGGGTACTGAGAGGCCTTTACTTGTTGATGCCTTGCCTTTCTGTCGGAAGGCTAATGAGCAAATTGGGAGTATCTCCCTTATAAATAAAAGACGAATAGTGGTGGCACTTCTCTAGAACATTCCACACGCTCCAAAATCAGTTCGCTCTCTGATCTGTCATTCAGAGGGTCTCCCTATCCACTGGCTGCTTTGCCTGAGTCCTGCCTCCAACATTCTAAGCATTTTGCTCTTCCTCTCCCCCCCATAGCCAGTCAGAACACAGAGGTTATTTGCATATGCAGCCTCATTGGCCTCTGCCTTGGACCACAGAGGTCGTTTGCATATGCGACTTGATTGGCTTTTGCCTCTAACATTCTAAACAGTTTTGCTGTTCTGAGGTAAAATGTGTCCAATCTCCAGGTGAGGGCTGGAGATCACTCAGAATTACAACTGCTTTCCAGATGGCAGAGATCAGTTCCCCTGGAGAAAATGGTGGGCTCTGTATCCTTATACTGAGGTGGCTGCTGAGGTGGCCCCCGTATGACAGCCAATGTGACGTAGCAGTCAGGGCTTCAGAGCACGGGAGAGGCTGCAGGTGTGTGGGGGGTGGAAAGCTGAAGAATGAGGGGGAAATAAAGGTAGGTTGATGATTGGCTGGGAAGGAGATAGGGTCGCCAACTCCAGATGGGAAATTCCTGGAGATGTGAGAGATGGAGCCTGGGGAGGGTGGGGTTTCAGGAGGCGTGGGACCTCGGACAGATACAAAGCCATAGACTCCACCCTGCAAACCAACTATTCCCTTCTGGGGAACCATCATTACAACTGTTCTTTAGGTAGCAGAGATCAGTTCCTCTGGAGAAAATGGTGGACTCAGTGTCATTATACCCTGCTGAGGTCGCCACAGCAAATTGACACTGAGTGTCCAAGACCGGGGCACCCACCCAGAGCCTCTTTCTAGAGGCTGTTGTATTTATTTCCACAATGGGCCTTTTTCCTAGTAATGAATAAATTAACAATTTCTTTGCAT
>NW_015167675.1:61267-61426 GCF_001447785.1 Gekko japonicus
TCAGACAGCTAATCTAGTTGTCCCAGAGTGAGTGTTTCTGATGTGTCAGTGGGGCATCTAAGTAGGGTTGCCATCCTACAGGTGGTGGCTAGAGATCTTCTGGGATTACAGCTGGCAACCCTAGCTGCCAGTCTGGATAGACAGTACTGACCTTGATGG
>NW_015167675.1:63064-70207 GCF_001447785.1 Gekko japonicus
CAGTGGCACCTTTAAGACCAACACAGTTTTATTCAAGGTGTTGTTTATTGTTGTTCACATGGCACTACCTAATTAGATGCTGTCGTCATCTCTGGTGTTTGCCCAGCTTCTAGTGTCCTGGCCCCACCGCTGAACCTCCTGATGGCACCTGGTATTTTTGGCCACTGTGTGACAGAGTGTTGGACTGGATGGGCCATTGCCTGATCCAACATTGGCTTCTCTTATGTTCTTATGTTCTTATCATTCAAGCAGTGTCCAGGGCAGCATTCCCCTTCCTTAAAGCAGATACTGGTAAATGTTTGGCCAGCCCTTTGGGGAGGGGCTGCGGCTCAGTGGCAGAGTGTCTGCTTAGTATGCAGAAGGTCCCAGGTTCAATCCCCAGCATTTCCAGATAAAGGATCAGGTAACAGGTGATGGGAAAGACCTCAGCCTAGGACCCTGGAGAGCTCCTGCCAGTTTGAGTAGACAGTTCTGATCTTGATGGATCAAATGGTCTTAATTAATAGTTAATGAATTACCACTTGGCATTGTGTGTAGTATAGCCAGGAGATCCTAAGATTGTCCGGCAGCTAGAAGTTCTCACTCTTTTAACATTATGCACCACTAGATGGCAAGCTAGACTTGCTTTTAAGGCAAGAGACATTTCAGAGGTGGTTTGCTATTGCGTGCCTCTGCGTCACGACCCTGGTATTCCTTGGAGGCCACCCTTCCAAATACTAGCCAAGGCTGACCCTGCTTAACTTCTGAGATCTGATGAGATCAGGCTAGCCTGTGGTATCCAGGTTGGGGATATCAAACAGTCCAATTCAGCATAAGACAGCTTCATGTGTTCATGGATCCATGTGTTCAGTGGCAAGTGAAACAACTGTCCTCCATGTTTTGTGAAGGAACTGGTTATATTATCAAGGCCTGGATGAGGTGAATGATCACTGTTGGTCCAGCTCACCAAATCTGGTTACTCATGAATCCATTAGTCTCAACAGGAAGGGCTGTGTCAGTGACCATCATCTAAAGACAAGAGTACTTTGAGAGTAAGAACAATTACTTAGGGTGGGTGGGCTCTCCCTAGCTGGAGATCTTCACAACGGGCCTTTTTCCTAGTAATGAATAAATTAACAATTTCTCTGCATTCTTGACACAAGTGTGCATAGATGCCCACTCATCAGACAGCTAACCTAGTTGTCCCGGAGTGAGTGTTTCTGATGTGTCAGTGGGGCATCTAAGTAGGGTTGCCATCCTACAGGTGGTGGCTAGAGATCTTCTGGGATTACAGCTGGCAACCCTAGCTGCCAGTCTGGATAGACAGTACTGACCTTGATGGACCAATGGTGTGGTTCAGTATAAGGAAGCCTCGTGTATGTCCGTGTGAGAGGAAAATAAAGCAGCCCCAAGGTTCATGGAAAATGGGGATTTAAATTGGAGTCTCTCCATGGCTAGAAGGGCCATGGTGACTCAGAGGTTAAGACACTGAGCTGCAGACTGGAAGGTCTGTAGGTCGGCAGTTTGAGACCCTACTGCCGCATGACAGAGTGAGCTCCCGTCTCTGGGCCCAGCTCCTGCCAACCTAGCAGTTCGAAAGCAAGAAATTGCAAGTACATAAATAGGTACCACTTTGGTGGGAAGGTAACAGCATTCCGTTCACCTCGGAATTTAGTCATACTGGTCACATAACCACGGAAACATCTTCGGACAGTGCTGGCTCTTCGGTTTGGAAACAGAGATGAGCACCATCCCCTAGAGTTGGGTTCAACGGGCTTTCGAGCATGGGAAACCTTTACCTTTACCTATCCATCGCTAGTCCAAAATTCTAACCACTGGTCTTCTGATATCAGTTCACCATTTCATCCACCCACTGAGGAAAAGACCGTGAAGTGGGGGCACAGGGTCTTAAAGCCAGGTGAAATTGTATCTCATTAAAAGTTAGAGAAAACAGGAAGTTGTGGAAAGCTGAGGGCCTCTTTTTTTTTTAACTGATACCCCAAAACCAGCATCTCTTAAAAACAATGGATGCAGCTGAAAATAACATTTACTGATCTTTATATCTCTTTACTTACCAGCAATTAAATTAAAAGTCTAATAGGCTGAAACTACGTCATTCTCATAAATTCCAGGGGGCCACATCCTCAGGTAGACAGTGGATCCTCTATCCAATGAAAGAGAAATGGGAAAATCTTTTATGCACGTTCTATTGGGGGGGAAATGAATTTTGCATGAGTGTCATTTCACTGACAATAATTTAAACATCGTTGAGTTCTTCTGTAGCTTTTATTTATTTCAATGCCACTTGTGGAGGAGATGTTTATGCTGGATTAAGCCCAAGGCTTTCATTCATTCACTCAATAGGATATTTCTTTTAACCCTATTAAAGCATCCCTCAGTTTCTAGGTAGCCTTTTTATCCTTAAGCTCATTGGACATATGGTAGATATCCAAGCTAGCTTTCTGCATACTGCATACATTATTTTCTGTACTGAAAGCTGGATTTGTATTTTCATGAATACACTTTTCTTCTGGGGGAGGGGGATAAAGTAACACAAGCTGCCGTGAATATATTATTGGGAACTGTCTAGCTGAAATGATATTTCTACTGACATAGATCTTATGGAGAACACATGTAAGGATGCTCCTGATGCCAGTTTTTTTCTGCTCCCCCTGATTCCTTAGGTGTAGGGTTGTCAGCTCCAGGTTGGGAAATACTTGGAGATTTTGGGGGTGGAGCCTGAAGAAGGTGGGGTTTGGGGAGCAGAGGGAATTGGGTGGGGGATAAAGCCATGGATTCCACTTTCCAAAGCAGCCATTTTCTCCAAGTGAACTGATCTCTGTTGCCTGGAGATTGGTTGTAAGTGGGAGATCTCCAGCCACCACCTGGAGGTTGGCAACCCTATTGGTAGCACGTCTCCAGGGTTTCATGTCAAGGTCTTCCACATCATGTGCTGCCTGCATCCCAACCAGGCAAGAAGCCAGAAATAAACGTGATGTGCCTACCTGACCCAGAAGTGATGTAGGCACATTGGTGACATTGGGGGGGAACACTCTAGTTTTGGGGCAAAACTCTGTGGTAGAAGCTAATTCTACCATACAGTCTTGTTCAAAAACCAGAGTGTCGCCTCCAACATCCTCAATGTGTCCATGTCACTTCCAGGTCATGTAGGCATGTCACGTTTATTTTCAGTGTTTCTCCCTGCTGCCAGTACATTCACCCCTCATCCCCAACCATCAGGTCCAAGGGACCTGGTAACCCTGTGGCTCCTACCAGCATGGACTCTGCTTCAGTGCTACAGAACCTCTGGACTGGCAATAACTTCCACATGCCCCACTTCCTGGCTCTACTGGTGGACTTCCTGATGGCACCTGGTATTTTTGGCCACTGTGTGGGCCTTTGGCCTGATCCAACATTGGCGTCTCTGATGTTCTTATGCTCATGTGAACTGCACTCTGGTCTACTGAGAAATCCAAATCTTGAGGTACTCTGAACTCAATTAATAGGTTTATTGTGGCATGGCAGTGCTGGGCATATTAATTGATCCTCTTCCGTGCATAGTATCCAGCTGGAGAAGTGTAGCTCTTTCTAGACTGCACATGCATTAAAACAAAAACCAATAACCCACGTGTTTTGTAGTTCTCCGTACTGCGTCTGGATGACTATGTGGTCAATGAACTAATGCTCTTCACAGAATGTCTCTAGGAATGGCTGAGAAGTTGCTGTACTGTAATCCTAGAGGCTGGGCATTAGGACTGAGCAAAAGGTTCCCATTTTATTTCTTTTTAGTTTTTTTTGTTTGTCGGTGCTTTTGGGTGTCCACAGCAGTGTTCCCTCTAAGCTGAGTTAGTGTGAGCTAGCTCACAGTTTTTTAGCCTCCGGCTCACACATTTTTGTCGTAGCTCAGGAAGGATGGCTCCAGAGCAAACTAATTTATGCAGTAGCCACATTGCTCGCTCACAAAGTAGATTTTTTGCTCACAAGACTCCACAGTGAGCATTGGTCCGCAGTACAATTATTATTTTTTTTGTATTTGGCTGTATCATGAAGAGAGGTTGTGTGGTTTTCATATGTCATGCATACTGTTATGTGTTACGTGCTGTCAAGTTTAGGGATCCCAAGTCCCCCCGGGGGGTGGTAGGGAAACCCCCGCCCCAGAGGCCCGTTCCCCGGAACCACCGGATCGGGCCCCGGGGGGAACTCCACCCCGACGTGCGTGTCACCCGAATCTGACGCGGGCACGCTGGGGGCGGGGCCAAGGCCATACAAGGGAAAACTCTATGGTTTTCCCTTGTATGGTTGTGGCCCCGCCCCCAGCGTGCCTGGCATCCTCCCATCACTTCCGGGTAACGTGCGTGCGGCGTGCGTGCACAAGACGCCGACCGGGAGCCCCCTGCTCCCGGCGAAGATAGGCTTGGCAACCCTAGTCAAGTTGTTTCTGACTTGTGGCGACCCTATGACTTATGGTGAACCAAAACATCCTATCGTTAACAGCCTTGCTCAGGTCTTTCAAACTGAAGGCCGTGGCTTCCTTGACTGATTGAATCAATCCCTCTCATGTTGGGCCTTCCTCTTTTCCTGCTGCCTTCCGCTTTTCCTAGCATTATTGTCTTTTCCAGAGACTCTTGCCTTCTCAGAATGTGAACAAAGTACAGTAGCCTCAGTTTAGTCCAGGGATGTCAAACATATGGTCCAAGGGCCAGAAATGGCCTGTCCAGGGCTCTTATCCAGCCCGTGAGCAACTGGTCATTACCTTTATTGCCAGGTGACAGAGGCTGCGTGTTATGTCCCTGTATACTGTCCCAGTGCTAATGCGTAATGGGTGGTGGAAGTGGGAGGGTGAGCATCAGGGAGATAATTTAAGGAAATACTGTAAGAGTGTTAATGTTTTAGGCATGTTTGTATTTTGAGTAGAAAATAATATTGTCAATTGGGTTTGCCTGTGTCCTTTATAAAATTTACATCTCCAGTACCTGGCATTATATTTTATGGTAACCAAGCAAAAACCTCCAAAGGAAGTTAGAAAATTTGTTTAGGACCAAAAGTTAAAAACAGAGGTATAGACAAAAGTGTGTTTATTTTAAAGACATATAAAAACCTTGGAGGGGCCCAAATAAAGCCTTGTAAAATGTTCAAAGTAACAAATGCACAAAAGCCAGCTGATGGGGAGGTGTCGCTGTCATTTGAGATAAATTGGATTTGGGGGTTTTGCTTGGTTGGTTTAGTTTTTCTTCCCCCCCCCCTTTTTTTGGATTACATTTTATGGTTACACATGGCCCGGCCCCACAAAGTGACATTTATCAAATATCTGGCCCTCGTTACAAATGAGTTTGACACTTCTGGAAAAGGGTAAGAGTCCACCTAGCACCTTAAAGACTAACCAGATTTCTGCTCACTTCTTCAAATATCTTGGAAAACTCCAAAAGCATTTAAAGGGACTGTGAGCCCTTTAAAAACCTTTGGAGTTCACTCACCACAGAATCACATGCCTTGAAGAAGGCATTTAAAGGGATCACAATCCCTTTAAATGCCCTGTAAGTTTGTCTGTCTGGCGGTCCAGAAAATCCCGAAAAAAGGGCTTGGCCATTTCGGATAGACGAACGATATCCAAAATCTATATCTAGCTGAATCAATACCCCAAAAATATCAATAAGGTATTTTCCAGGTTTTTTCCGGCTTCGAGTTAGCTGAATGCACACCCTTAAAGGATATATGTACTGTAGTGCATTCAATCCTTTTTTTTTCTTTTAGGTCCACCTGGGCCTCCTGGAGTAGTGATTGTTGAAGAAATCACCCAAACCACAGCAACCCTTTCATGGACTCCTGGGGCAGACAATCACAGCCCCATCACCTCCTACAACTTGCAAGCACGAAGTCCGTTTTCCCTTGGCTGGCAGACAGTGAAAACAGGTGAGAGGATGTTTTAATTTTATTTCTAAAAACCCTCTATTAATAGATAGACCTCCATCAGTGATGGCACATAGAAAACAGTAGGCTGGAGCCATTTTGCACAGGATTATGCTATCAAAAAGTCTGCTTTCATGCACATGGCATCATCCACTTTCAGTGCACTTCAGTGACTGTTTGCACTTTAGTAATCAGTTGCAAATGGTTACTAAAGTGCATTATCCAATGTGTGTGAAAGCAGGTGAAGAGAAGGAAAACTGTGCATTCAACCTGGGAAGGAAAATGGTGCATTCAGAATGCGCTTGAAAAATGTCATCAGAACTATCAATGACAAAAAAATTTTGGAGTGAGAACAAAGAAAGCAATAGTAAAGCTACCAGTTATATAGTGTGTGTTGGGACTGCTTCCACATTAGGGGGGGGGGAGAAAAATGCACCTTTTCTGCAGCAGCAAAGAGGTTCATGGAAGCAGGCAGAAATGGTGTTCTCGAACCCATTCCCCATGCCACTTGCTGCTGTTGGTGCCCCTTCCCTCCCCCCACTCCCTTTTCCTGCATTGATCAGCACAAAAGTGCTGTTGTGCTAACAGTTGCATGGGGCCTCCTCGCAGCCTGGCCACTGGCCTCTTTCCCCTCCATTCCAACTTTGCAGCTGAGCTAGGAGAAAAAGCCTGTTACAAGACTAAAGGGAGGGGAATGTGGAGCTTAGTTCTATCCTTTTTTTGCATTGATCAGCACAAAAGTGCTGTTGTGCTAACAGTTGCATGGGGCCTCCTTGCAGCCTGGCCACTGGCCTCTTTCCCCTCCATTCCTACTTTGCAGCTGAGCTGGGAGAAAAAGCCTGTTACAAGACTAAAGGGAGGGGAATGTGGAGCTTAGTTCTATCCTTTTTTTTTTTTAATCCCCGAAGGGATATTTTCATTTTTTGCAATACACTACAAACTACAACGAAAATATGGAGGAAAGGGACTACATCTAGGGACAAAGAAAAGGTAACCACACTATACTAAAACCCGAAGAGGAGGAGATCTTATCCCTGTTAGTGAAAGCGTTAGTAATAAGTGTTAATAAAACAATATACTTGTAGAGTTCTTGTTTGTCTCAGCTTCAGTGTTAACATGTTAATTTGTTAGTTGTTATGAGAGAGCTTTCTGATCATCTTCTTATTCTTCACTTCAAAAGGCAATTTTCAGAGTCCTTCTGCCTTTACTTTGGTTTTCTGTCTCTAAAGTCATATACTACTCTGGCTGCCTCTGCAC
>NW_015167675.1:70296-76602 GCF_001447785.1 Gekko japonicus
CCTATTGCTGGAGCGATGATCTCGCTAAGTATCTTCCTCAGATCTTCCTTTTCTGCCTTAGGAACTCCCTGGAATCTGAGAATCATATTGGCTTTTTCCATCTGCAGCTGTAACAAACGGTTTTCTTGTAGATTTTGCTTTGTTTCCACTTCTCCCATCCTTTTCTTCATTTTCTTGCTTGTGGCGTCCAACTCCTTAATTTTCCCAGCTGCCTGCTCCACCTTCTTCTCCGTTTCTTTCAGTTGGAGCTGCTGAGATGCAAAGTTTTTATTCATTACAGTCAGTTGCTGGTTAATACCATCGAGTTGCTCCATCACTGGCTTGAGCATATCCGCTAGCATTTTCATGACGTCTGTTCCCTCCTCCGGTTTTGGGCTCTGGCTGCCAGGTGGTTTCGTTTTCAGCCTTCTTTGCACGGCAGCCATTTTTTGCGATTTGTTTACAGTTTCTGACGCTTCCCTCCAACTCTAAAGATCACTCCCATGCTGTCAGCAATCAAGTAAGCCTCTCAAAACACACTCGCTGTTTTTCCTCCCCCTTCCCCCTTCGTCTCGCTTATCAGTCTTTTTGCATAAGAGGCATCCCTCTTTGTGATCCGCTTTCCCACGGGGGGGGGGGATTTGCTTTTTATAGTTGTTCGCTTAGTTTGAACTCACGTTCATTGTCGGTCAGTTTCTCTGACCTCGCTTGCTTCAACGCTGTTCTGCTCGATCTCCAGCGCTTGTCCTGGTCAAACCAGCTTGTGCCCGAAGGCCACGCAGCGGCCGGACCGTCAGGGCAGAGTGGAGCCTCAATTTTCTGGCTTTACGCCATCGAAGAGGCTACCCCTCAAAAGCCCTCTGGCCTGGAGCCTATCCCAAAGGCTCCGTGGGGGTGCTACTTGAGGTAGCGCCCCTCCAACCTGCTGGTGTGTGGATCATTCCCCACAGTCCTGGGAGAACGTCCACCATCGCTGCTCCATAAACCGGAAGTTTTCAGCTCTGTTCTTTTAATGGTAGAGTTTATCTTGGCCCTCCGTTATATTGGCCACGGGCAGAACTTCTGCATAGATACTCCACCTGGAACCCCGCTACAGTTCCTCCATTGAGTCAGACCAGTGGAGATTTTCCTTTCATCCATCTCAAAGGAGAAAGCCCCAGGAGCCCCACAAGTCATGGTGACCATGAGCACGATGTTGTGAGGAAGCTCCCCTAAATTCCAGGGCACGCCACTCTCCATTTCTGTGTAGAAGTACCTGAAAATGTCTTCCTTGTTTGTATACCTGCTGCCTGCCTGAGTCTCTGAAAACGGACATGGAAGTGGGGGTCAAATGCTTGGCCAGTCCCGATGCATTGCTGTATTCAGCTTAGCAAATCACAAGGTGTGTCATCCTGATGTTTGTTGACCATCGGTGTTTATGAACTCTGCCATTGCTTCTCCCACCAGCTCTGGAGTTATAGAACAATGTTGGAGTCCAGTGGTACTTTAATGACCAACGAAGTTTAATTCTGGGTATAAGCTTTCGTGTGCATGCACACTTCTTCAGAAACTTATTTATGTGTATGCACATGAAAGCTTATACCCAGAATTAAACTGTGTTCGTCTTTAAGGTGCCACTGGACTCCAACTTTGTTCTGTTTCTCCAGACCAACACGGCTGCCCTCATGAATCAGCTCTGGAGTTTTTTCTCTTGACTTCAGTTTAGCAGATTTGGAGGAAATGGTGCATAGATTGCATTATTTACTGAATTATTCCCTTCCCTCTGCCTTCACAGTTCCAGAAAATATCAGCGGTGACTTGGAGTCTGCCGTGGCTGTTGATCTGAACCCTTGGGTGGAATATGAGTTCAGGGTTGTAGCCACTAACAAAATTGGGACTGGAGATCCAAGTGCACCATCTAGAGTGATCAGGACCAAGGAGGCAGGTAGGAACCTCAGTTGTTTGTTTGTTTGTTTGTTTATAGTTCAACTTTTTCACTGAGACTCAAGGCAGGCTACACATTGTAAATCAATGCAATCCGTAGAATGATACATCTAATAAGCAATGTAATAAGACTAGGAATCACGGCATATTGGAATGGAGCTGTTGCTGAAACAAAGCATAAGAATTAAACATGGCACGTTAAACAATGCAGAATGTGGTGTTACATCAGTTGAAACATGATACATTTTCTTAGACCAATGTGTTATGATGTTACCCAGTGTCCTTTATAAAAATGCCCTCTTCAACAGTTCTGTTTTACATCGTGTATGAAATGTCAGGAACATTCGGGGCCCTCCTGACCTCCTCAGGCAGCCCATGCCAACATGTGGGGTCCACTACAGAGAAGGCACATGTGTGGGCAGCTGTTCATCTTGCCTGTTTGCAGAGTGACATCAGCAGAAGACCCTGCTCAGATGAGCCAAGTTGTTGCGGAGGGACATAAGTGCTGAGGCAGTATGTGATAACTAGTACTTTCAATTGAACTCACTAACTGATGGGCAGCCAGTGGAGTGACTTTAGAATGAGTGTCATATGCATCCCTTCCACCTGGCTCCTAATCATAACTGAGCCTTTTGCAGCAGCTGAAGTCTCTGAGTTGATTTCAGGAGGAGATCTACTATGTAGAGTGCTTGATAGTATTGGTGTTACTGTGGCATAGATCCAGGTAGCCAAATCAGCCAAGTATTTTCCCCCCCAGTGGAATTAATTTGATTTCTCCAGCATTAATGATGGGTCCAGTAGGAACCCCTAGGCTCTTAACCAACAGGAAGGGTCATCTGGACCCGATCAAAAGTGGGAAGCACAATGTCATTTAAGAGCTCAGGCTTCCTAACCAGCATTACTTCTGCCTTGTCGAGGTTCAGTTTCCATTTGTTCACTTTCAGCCATTTAACTGCAGCAGTAAGGCAGTGGTTCAAAACCTCTATTGCATTGTCAGGGCAGGGATTTTGATAGTTAGATAGCTGGGTATCATAATCATATTGATGATGTCTGATTTCTTCTGACGGTTGACTAACATGGGGGATGAAAGGTTGAGGATGAATAACACAGAGGTCAAATAATGTAGGGGATAGGATTTTGCTGTGTGGAACTCCCATAGGACAACTCCTACACTACGGTAACTGTTGCAGCATTTGGAATCAGAAGTAGGAGATGTGCCTTGAACTGGTTTAAACTGTTCCTCGTGGATCAGTTTCAAAGGGTTGCCTGCCGTAGTTTATACTGGAATCTGTGAAAACTGAAGGGCTTGTGGAAGAAAATAGCCACTCCTCCTCCCTGGCCATCACAGTGAGGTTCTAGATCTGTTTTAAGGGTATGCCTTTTCATAATGTGGTCTGTAGACTCTGATGGGACTCTTTGATCTGTGAGATTCTGGCTGTGGTCACACACACTAAATAACCCACTTTCAGTCCACTTTCAGTGCACTTTCCCAGTGGGTTTTGCCAGTTCACACAGTAAAAATCCAGTGGGAAAGTGCACCGAAAGTGGATTGAACGTGGATTATTTTGTGCGCCTGTGACCGCAGCCTTTGAGTAGCAAAACCTTGGTGATTCTTTTTCTTAGGTGGGCCTACTCGATCAGCATTCACGGGCTTCTTGGGAAACCAGTTCTTTCATTGTTGGCTTCTAATATGTTGTCGCTCAATAAATTTATATTGGATTTTAACAGTTGGTTTCATTCAATTAGCGTCGCTCTGCTTCCTAGACAACGATGCACCTGGTTAATTAATATTCAGTGCTATTCTTGTAGGGTGGCTTGTTGCAGAAAAATAGGAACTAGGCCTTGTCTGGTATTCCTTTATTACATGGTTACCCCCACCCTTTCTTTCCAAAGAGCTCAGAATGGCATACCTGATACCCCCCTTCTCTGTTTTATCCTCACAAGAAGACTGTGAATCAGCTGGCAACCGGTGGAAGACTCACCATCTGTGGAGGGTTTGTGCTGGCAAAGTTACGGTGTCACCAGTGATGCGGTGTCATCACTTCAGACTCAATCCAGAAGTGGTCACTGCATCACCAGCAATGCTCTTAGCATTCATCCAACGCTCTATAGTTTAACTGTAGGGGTTGGGGCAAACGCTACAGTGTTGTCTGATGTGATGATGTCATTTCCCAGTCAATCCAGAGGAGATATAATGGCATTGGGTCAATGCTGTTCACCTCACCCATTTCCCCCACCATTTCCCCCTGACACCCACCAGCTGAGTGGTGGTGGGAAGGGCGGTGGGGCTGGGAAATCTCCTGCAGAAGCAGGAAACCTGGCAAGCCTGGAATTATATTTATTTATTAGGTTTTTATACCGCCCTCCCTGCAGAACGGGCTCAGGGGAGTGTGCAACAGTTTAAAACAAAATAATATATTAAAATACAATTAAAATACAAAATGATATATTAAAATACAAACTACTAAATAATATATTAAAATACAAACTACTAAATAATATATTAAAATACAAACTACTAAATAATATATTAAAATACAAACTACTAAATAATATATTAAAATACAAACTACTAAATAATATATTAAAATACAAACTACTAAATAATATATTAAAATACAAACTACTAAATAATATATTAAAATACAAACTACTAAATAATATATTAAAATACAAACTACTAAATAATATATTAAAATACAAACTACTAAATAATATATTAAAATACAATCTACTATTTCCCCACTCCTCCACATGCAGCTGCTGGAGTGACCCTGAGTCAGTCACAAGTTCTCTCAAAGCTGTTCTCTCAAGAGCAGTTCTCGAATGAGCTCTCTCAGCCCCACCCACCTCACAGGGTGTCTGTTGTGGGGCCGGGAAGGGAAAGGTGTTTGTAAGCCGCTCTGAGACTCCGAGTGAAGGGCAGGGTATAAATCCAATCTCTTTTCTTCTCTTCTAATATACAGAAGTCATGTAATGTAGTGTAATGTAATGTGGTGCCACAGTACATAGATTTCTAAAAAAAAAAAAAACCATTATCAGAGGTGGGAAGAGTGAGAAGGCAAACTAATGACACTGATAGCTGTTTAAAAGCGTCGCTGTCCTCAACCCTAAACTTGGTGGAATATCCCTGTCTTGCAGGCCCTGCAGAACTGTAACAAGTCCCGCAGGGCCCTGGTGTCGTTTGGCAGAGAGTTCCACCAAGTCAGAGCCAGGGCTGAAAAAGTCTAAGTCTCCCTTCAGACATCCTTTTTTGAAATTTTGCTTGTTTGTTTATTAGGACATTTATACCTCACCTTTCCTCTTGGTTCGGGGTGGCTTACAATAATAGTTAAAAAGCATTTCCTCTTCAATCCAAAAATAATACAGCAGCCCCACCAATCTCTGCCTCCTCCCTCCTTGTGGGATGCCTACCATTCCAAGCCCCCCAAAAGCCCTGGCAAAGAGGCCTCACAGCACCTCTGGAAGATCTTCAAGGAGGGGGCCCCCTCACACCTCTTCAGGGAGCCCACCCCACTGAACTAGAGCCACAAAGGGAAAGGCCCGGGCTCTGCTCGATGCCAGACAGGCCACCCAAAGTGGTGAGATAGCCAACACATTGCTGCCTGAAGACCGTAGTTGGCCCGCAGGGACCTTTTGGCCTCTTGACTGCTGTGGATTATTTAAGGCATTTCGCACACATTTCATTCCAAATCACTTTCCTGCCACATTTCTGAGGGCTTTATAGGCGTTTTTTGAAACCTCTGTTGCTCCATAGGTTTCAGAGCTGGCGCCTAGGGTTGCCAGCCTCCAGGTGGGGCCTGGAGACCTCCCACTTTTACAGCTGATCTCCAGGTGACAGAGATCAGCTCCTCAGGACTGTGTGGCAAACCCCCCTCCCAAACCCCACCCTCTCCGGGATGCACCCCCAAAGTCTCCAGGTATTTTCCAACCCAGACCTGGCAACCCTACTGCCGCCACCTGTCACTTGAAACACAGCTGCACTTTTCAAGTCACTGCCCCCTTTCTGCACTGTCTGTGCAGACCACATCCCCTGGCATCTCCCTGGCGTCGCCAATTCAGGCTCTGGGAAAGAAGTTTCTCTGATACCTCACAGAGATGCTGCCGGTCTGAGCAGACAGTCTGGAGTTAAACGATCTGACTCCGAATGAACCAGCTGAACACATTCATGGCTGAGGTGAAATTAAGCAGCAGAACTCCCGGATTGATGAATGCATTCTTAGCCACGGCGTCGCACCCGCTCTTGAGTGAAGACCGTCACTCTGGCCCACATCGATTTTTTGCGGCTGTTTGTAGATGTCCTATAACTGGGTCAAAGCTCTTTGGTATCGAGCCAGAGCTGTGGCGGGGGGGGGGGAGGCATCTGGAAGTGACACAAGAGCTTCGTTCTTTGCTCTCCCGCAT
>NW_015167675.1:76858-85155 GCF_001447785.1 Gekko japonicus
GGGAAAGAGGGAACGCGTCATCAAAAATACATGAGCGCTTTCACCGAAAAGCATGTTTGGGAAAGCTTTTTGCCACCCACCTTCTGATTTAGAAGGTTCTCCGGCACCATATGGACTCCTTCGGTCAAGACAAACTGCTCCCGGAGGTTAGCCGGGTGGCACAAATCAAAAAGGACAGGGACGGAGAAGCCTATCTCAGGTGAGAGGCGGAGTCCCAGCCCCCGTGTTCGCCGAGACCTCAGAATGCACAGCCTTGCATTTAAAAGGGCAGCCTCTGCGTTTTAATGGGACGGATGTGTTTGAGGCAGCGAGAGAGTCGTTTTCACACCAGCTGGCTTTTAAAAATTTCATTACACAGGTTGCTCTGGTTTTGTGCAGGCGCTTCCCTCCCCCCCTCCCCCGGTTGCACTTGTTTAGCAGACAGAACATTTGATGATCTCTTTCCATCTTCATAATAAAAATATGCACCCTGGCAGCTGCTTTTTTCTTTCTCTGCAGTGGGGAGGTCGCCCCCCTTGCTCTCACGAAGGATAATGGCTGCGTCCACATGGCAGCTTTGCTCCAGTTTGGTGTCCAATCCTGAGCAGAGGGGTTTTTTAGTACAAACGTGTCACCATCCCCTAGAACCATCCACTCTCTGTGTCTTCCCACATGGTTTTTATTTATTTTATTAATTGCTTCATTTATACCCAAATGGATACCAGCAATGGGTATACTAAATGGGTATACCCAAATGGGTATAACTGGGGATAAAGTGTGGCTTATGTCATTCCGAGTTCCTCCATTTTGTCCTCACAACGCCTCTGTGGAGTAGATTAGGCTAAGAGAGGGTGGCTGGCCCAGGGTCCCCCGGCGAGTTTCCAAGGCAGAATGGGGATTCGAACCTGGGTCCCCCAAATGCTAGTCTGACACTCTAACCACTACACCACACTGGTTCACGGTCTTTTCCAGATGCATTATCCCTGGCGTATGATCTTTCTCAAACTTGGTTTGATACAATAATTCGGGAAAGATCACAGTCAAAGCATGCTTGTGTGTCTTCTGTGCATTTTAGCAGGTCCCGCCACATCAGCTCCATTTCCCTTGCCTCATTGTTCACCACCATTGGAGGGAGTTTTGGGGCTTTTATTTATTTAGAAAACTTTTATGCCACTTGGCAGTTCAAGACCCGAGTGCCACATGACGGAGTCAGCTCCCGTCTCTGGCCCCAGCTCCTGCTAACCTAGCAGTTCAAAAGCAAGAAACTGAAAGTGGATAAATAGATACCACTTCAGTGGGAAGGTAACAGTATTCTGTGTACCTCAGCATTTAGTCATGCCAGCTACATGACCACAGAGCACTTCGGACAGCGCTGGCTCTTCAGCTTGGAAATGGAGATGAGCACCACCCCCTAGAGTTGGATTCGACTGGCTTTCGAGGTATCTCACAGCTAAAACAATGAGACAAAGACCAAGTCATGGTTCAGTGGGAGAGCATCTGCTTGGCAGGCAAAAGGTCCCAGGTTCAATCCCCAGCATTTCAAGTTAAAAGGATCAGATAGCAGGTGATGATTGAGCAAACTTCAGAGGACGGCGGAAGACAGGAAAGCGTGGCGTGAACTGGTCCATGGGGTCGCGAAGAGTCGGACTCACTGTGCGACTGAACAACAACAACAAGCAGGTGATGTGAAAGACTTCTGCCTGAGACCCTGGAGAGCTGCTGCCAGTCTGAGTAGACAATACTGACCTTAATGGACCAAACGTCTGATTCAATATAAGGCAGCTTCATGTGTTCAAAAACAGGTCAATAAAAACATATTATGCCCATAAAACAAGTCAAGTTTACAATAAAATCAAAACAAGTCTGTAAAAACGTTCCATGAGCATAAAAGCACATAACAAACACTGCACAGCCTATAATGATATTGATAAAAGTTCTCAGGCTAGAAGCAAACTATGAAACAGTTAAAAAAAATAAGATGAAACCCCTAAGTTAAAAGCCAAAGTAAAGAGAAGTATTTTGGCCTGGCACCTGAAGGGAAGGAAAGGAAAGTAGGCACCAGGGGAGCCTCAAAAGGGGAGAGAATTCTCAAGGCAAGGCACCACCACCAAAAAAGTCCTGTCTCCACTCTCCACCAGCAGGGGGATGAAGAGCTGAGCTTGAAAAGAGAATCTTAACTGGCAGGCCGTTGACATATCAATGTAACATTACATTATGACCATCTGTCTACTAGATATATGCCTTCCCCTTATATGTCTGCAAAGACTTCTTTGGGCTAGAGACTTCTTGTTGTTTTCAAAAAGCTAGGAATTCACATGACCTAATAGATAGATTTATTTTTATTTATTTATTACGCTATTTATAGTCCACTGTGTTAGTTATAACACTATGCAGGGGGCGTTTCGTAGAAAAAGAGCTAGGGGAACTCATTAGCATATACCACACCCCCTGACATCAGGGGCCCGGCGGTGGATCTGCAAGGCCGCCGGGGGTGAGAGGAAGCCCCGCCAAGGCCCTCCCTGGCCCCAGGCAGGGGTGGGGAGAGGCGTGGAGGAAGCAACTTACCCTCCCTCTTCTCCTGCCTCCTCCTGGCTGAATGAGGGCTGGAAGCGGGGCGGCTGGAAGCAGGGGGCGGGGCTTTGTCATGTGCCCCCGCCCCCCACCCCTCACCTGGGGGAACTGCATTCCCCCGCGATCCCCCACGAAATGACCTCTGAAACTATGACACTTTAGTGACATGTCAAGCACTGATTTTAAGAAACAAACCTACCCAATGCTCTTTGGTGCCATGAGGTGGTTGGCCATGGGGGGCTGAGGCAAAGAAAGCACTGAGAAAACTGCCCACGTTTGATAGAATCATAGAATCCCAGAGTTGGAAGGGGCCATCCAGGCCATCTAGTCCAACCCCCTGCTCAGTGCAGAATCAGCCTAGAGCATCCCTGACAAATGTTTGATAGAAACAGGGGTCATTTGGGGGGGGACGCGGGGGGACGCCATCCCCCCGGGTGAGGTGCGGGAGGGCGGGGCCTGGAGCTCCCTGCTGGTGCCCGCTGGAGGTCGCCGCCGGCTGTGGGGAGGACACACTTCCGGTGATGTCAGGGGGGGTGGCATATGCTAATGAGTTATGCTAATGAGTCCCCCTAGCTCTTTTTCTACGAAATGACCCCTGGAAACACTTGGTTCCCACTGTGAATAGTTTGCAGTGGCACTGTGTGTGAAATTCAGAAGTAACAAGCCGCTAATGCAAATTTTCCCTTGCTTGTAATATCTTTATTTCACTCTCTTTTTCTCAACTTATTCATCCAAATCCTAGCAGATAATTTGCCTGAGAAGGGCCCTCCACATTTGTCTCTGAGGTTACGTTCAGCAAATTGTAGTGATAACTAGAGATGTGCACACCCCTCCCCCAAAGCAACACTAAGATCCCCGAGATCCTTTTCAGTTTGACTTTGGACAGATGCTTCATTTTGGAGAAACAATACTGCCAAATACAAGCGCTTGTAAGAATCTGATCCATTGTAAACTACTGCAATATTGCACATCTCCTGTTTCTGCAAGTGTGAATATAAACTCTCCGAATTTAGATGTGATAATTTAGTTTTCTATTTACTCGTTTAGCTATTTAGCTTATTTCTTTGACACCTTTCCAGAATTTAACAGCTTGTTCAACAATCAATTAACCAACAGGTTAAAAGAATCTCACAGCAGCAGCACTGAATCATTCTTTTTAAAAACCCAAACCAGCATTAAAAGATAATAAAACAGATACAGAAGGACCACGCAAGAAGAACCAAAGCGTAATCAAAATCAGCATAAAACAAGGCCAGCAAAGTAAAACAACGGCAGATAAAACTGGTGGTGGAAAACGCCATCAAGTCGCAGCTGCCGTACGGCAACCCCATCGGGTTTTCAAGGCAAGAGACATTTATTTGTGTCCAGTGGCACCTTTAAGACCAACAAAGTTTAATTCTGGGTATAAGTGAAGAAGTGTGTGTGCACCCGAATTAAACTTTGTTGGTCTTAAAGGTGCCACTGGACTCAAACCTTGTTTCATTTATTTGTTTCTTTAAAACATTTTATGCCACCTTTCCACCCAGTCAGCGTCCACAACGTAAAAGCATTTAAACAATTAAAAATACAGTTAAAATGATAACATTCAGTCAAAGGCACACAGAGAGCACTAGAAGGTGGGCCAGTAACCATTATGGGGGGGTATGCCAGAGGAAGCAAAAAGGTCTTCATGTTCAGAGGTAGTTTACCATTGCCTGCCTCTGCCCCTGGACTTTCTTTGTGGTCTCCCATCCAAACACTAGCCAGGGGCTATGTGGCAATCCTGAACTTCCTTGTTGCTCTCCCATCCAAGTACTAACCGGGGTAGAGTTGCCAGGCATCTTTGACTTGCCGATGGGGGGTGGGAGTGATCCAGGAGGGGGAGGGGCTCTGCCCCCAAACAGTGACATGGCAACATGATGTCCCCAATGTGATGATATCACACATGAGTGACGTCATCGTGCCAGGGATGTTGCACAGTGACACTCTGGTTAAAGGGCAAAAACTCTATGGTTTTACCATAGAGTTTTGGACTCCTTTGCCCTTAAACCATTGCGTGGTGATGTCCCTGTTGTGATGATATCACTCACACATGACATCACCACAGCAAATTGAGGGATCTCCTGGCCAGACCAGGGTTCTGGCAACACTAAACCAGGGTCAACCCTGCTTAGCATCCAAGATGTGACAATACCAGACTAGCCTGAGCCATCCAAGTAGAGGTAAAACTACATGGCAGTAAAAGCAAGCAGTAAACTCATCAGTCTGGGTCTGGGTTGGAAAATATCTGGAGACTTTGGGGGTGGAGCCAGGAGAGGGCGGGGTTTGGGGTGGGGAGGGGAGGGGAGGGGCCTCAGCATAGTACAATGCCCTGGAGTCCACCCTTCAAAGCAGCCATTTTCTCCAGGGGAGCTGATCTCTGTCAGCTGGATATCAGTTGTAAAAGCGGGAGATCCCCAGGCCCCACCTGGAGGCTGGCAACCCTATTTATTAGGGGGGAGTCAGCAAAAAGCCTGGAAATGAGCACCAAATGAACTTCCAAGGGATACAATTCTACTGGGAAGCCGGGTGTGGGGGAGCATAACAGAAAAAGCCCTGCCATCCACTTTATCTCCATAGGGGGAGTCATACTGAGCAGGCCTGAGGTGAACAGCAGAACTGGCAGACAGGATGAACACAAAAGTCTTCAAAGACTAACAGTTTCACAGGGAGTAGGGCACTGGAATACAAAATATCTTACGGTACCTGTTTTTATTCTGGTTCCTTGTGCCATGGAACCTTGAGACTAATATTACCTCATAGAAATGCCTCACTTACAAGGGTACAAATCACATCAAGATTTTTACTTTTCCCATCCCATAAGGAGATCTTGTTCCGAAGGAGCAGGATATGATTCAGTGATCTTTTTTTAATGAGGGTATTGAGTCACCTCCCCCCCCTCCCCAGAACACACTATAAAATGAAAGGAAGGGCCCAGCCCACAGAACAAGAATTGACCTTCTTGTTTCTTTCTCCAACATTTCAGGAAAACAATGTCGTTATAAAAGAGTACAAGGCTTGTAACACTGGGCAAAAGGTGATCAATATTATGTGTTTTGAAGCCAACAATTTAAACTGTTCTCCCTGAGAGAACCATTTTCGTGTCAACCATCTGCTCCAGCTCTCCCTCATTTACCAAGGACAGTCTCTGGCCCAGTTTTGTCCCTATTTTTGCTTTTGAAGAATGCCTTGTTGAAGTTCTGTTAATGTGAGTTGCTTGTATTGTCACCTGCCAAGATTCATCTCTCTCCCCAGGCCCTCTAAAGCCCCTTTCCGACATTTGATTTTGGCACACCAAACACACGTAACAGGAGTGTACACTACCACTAATATTTCCAGTACGTTTGGTCTTTATTTTGTGTGAATAGAGTGACATGTATTTTCCAGCTTTGGTGCGTGTGAACAGAATGCTAGATTGGGGGAGGGGGGTTGCATGTACTGAAGCTATGCATGCATGGGAAAAAATATGCATGTTGCTTATTCACACAAAATGGTAGGGTTGCCAGGTCTGGGTTGGAAAATACCTGGAGACTTTGGGGATGGATCTGAGAGAGGGTGGGGTTTGGGGAGGGGAGGAACCTCACCATGGTACAGTGTTAAGGTGGGTCCACCATGGGCACCTGGACAAAGATCCTGCCTGGGCCCCCCCATGGCCCTGATCTAAACTAAATATCATAACAAAACAAATCACATGGCTGCCTGTTACCATGATCCTATAGTAATAAAAGAACTGGCCTGTCTATCCATTGGTTTATTTTATTTTATTTTACTTCCATCCCACCTTTCTCCCCAATGGGGACCCAAAGCAGCTTACATCATTCTCCTCTCCTCTGTTTTATCTTCACAACAACTCTGTGAGGTAGGGTAGGCTGAGAGTGCTTGACTGGCCCAGGATCACCCAGCAAGCGGCCCTGGTGAGGAGACGACTGGGAGGTGATATGATAACCGTCTTCAGGTACTTGTAAAGGTAAAGGTAAAGGTTCTCTTGCTCGAAAGCCAGTTGAGTCCGACTCTAGGGTTGCGGTGCTCATCTCCATTTCAAAGCCGAAGAGCCAGCGCTGTCCGAAGACATTTCCGTGGTCATGTGGCCGGCATGACTACACACCAAGGCGCACGGAACGCTGTTACCTTCCTACCAAAGTGGTACGTATTTATCTACTTGCAATTTCTTGCTTTCGAACTGCTAGGTTGGCAGGAGCTGGTGCCAGAGACGGGAGCTCACTCTGTCATGCGGCACACTCGGGTCTTGAACTGCTGAGCTACTAACCTTCCACAGCCTGCAGTTCAGCGTCTTAACCACTTGAGCCACCACAGTACTTGAGGGGCTGTCATATAGAGGATGGTGCAGAGTTGTTTTCTGTTGTCCCAGAAAGTTGGACCAGAACCAGTAGGTTGAGATTAAATCAGAAGAGTTTTTAGCTAAACTTTAGGAAGAACTATTTCAAGTCCCTGCTCTCAGTGGAACAGTGTTGACTTTGACCAGGGTTCAAGAATCACAACACAATGATTTCTTGAAGCTGCAGCAGCTCTGTCTGTCTCTCTCTGTGTGTACCAACTGAACTTTTTTAGCTGACAGCTGCGCAGTATTTTATTAGCATCAAGCAGCTCTCACAAAGCACAGTGAAAGTGTTACATTTCCTTAGAAACACAGCATGTTCTTCTCACAGGCAAATCATCCTTGAAAGTTGCAAAGCTTTATTCACTCTCAGCAATTCATTGTGTTCTACGGTAAAGCAACAGACTTATGCAGACTCAGAAAAGAATATGTCCTGCTTGCCAATTCTCCCGGCAGAGCATAGTCTCTGTGGGAATACGAACTTTGACCTGGGAAGTCTGAACTTTGACCCCAGGTGTGCCTCGCAGGATTTCCGTTCCGACCCCACATGCCACCCTTTTTTGTTTTAATTAATGTGCAGGTAAGAGAGGAATGCCATCCTCTAGGCCCATAGGCCATTCGTCTTCTGAGTCAGCATGAGACCAGGCTACAGCCACCTTGAGTGGGTAAGCCTGCTTTGGAGGGCGACAAAGAGAGTTGAATATTTGAAATAACGTAAGAATGCAGTGCAGAAAGCAACATATTAAAATCAGGATTACGAATCCGGTCACCCCATAGACAATCATTTGTTGGAACCATCTCAAATTAGGAAGCCAGCCTTTGAACCAATCCCAGAGACCGTCAAATCCCACATCTTGCCAAGTATAACCAGTGAGATTTTCAAGCTCATTCAGATGATGCTCAATGCTCTGACCATTGTCAGTTAGATTAAAGCAACACATATTTTTAAAAGAAGAACAGCCATAATGATGTTTAAAAAGCAAAAAATCAATAACAGCTCTGTTATCTAAAATAGCTTCTAGTAGTTCCTGTTGTTCAGAATTAAGCCTGAGAAGTTGCATTAATTGTTTTGACAACATAACATACTAGTTCAGCTAATATAGTAACATTACTTAATGCCAGTCCAGGAACCCCAATTAAGGAAAGCTGCTAAAGAAACATTTTTCAGCTTTACTCAGCAAGCTTACTTTAGAATTACAATCATGATGGAGGGAAACAGAACTCTGAGTGCGAGATTGTGTTTGTGGCAGAACAATAGCAAGCCGACTAAGGCAACAAGTGATGTCACTAATATTGGCAGGAATATAATTAAAAGTGCGACTGCCACAGGTAAAGAACCATCCAGTAGGTAAAATGATATGGGCATAATTGAAAGACACTTTAGTGACGTGAG
>NW_015167675.1:85487-88428 GCF_001447785.1 Gekko japonicus
TCGCGCCGGGGAGAAAAGGCGGCTCGGCCGGGGGATCCGTGGGATCCCGCCGAGCCGTATCAACATTGGCGCGGCTTTTAAAAGCCGCGCCTTCGAGCGCATTTTCCCCTGCCGTGTGGCCGGGGCCAATGTAACCCTAGTAGTTCCAAAGTTCTCAATATGACAAATTTATATTACAGATCAGCAACTGGAAATTATGCAGCAACATGTATCCCAGGCATGTAAACATGTTTCCATTCTCTTTTTTCAAAGCTTTCAAAGATTTCAAAGGAAATCTCTTTCAACCAGTAGCCTCCCAGCTATCGGGGGCTTCAGTGCAGCATATCAGTCCTCCTCCAAGCAGGAAAGCAATGAAAAGGGCTTGAAACCAAGAATTGAAAATACATTGGGGGGGGGGGGTGTGTGGAAAAAATTGGGAGGAGGGAGAAACTGAATGAGAAAAGTGTGGAAAAGAGAGAGATAAATTAAAGGAAAGAGATGGAAAGGTTGTTTTATCTTGCGGCAATATCCTAACTAATGCGTTGCAAGATCCGGCTGAGCTGGATGCAAAGAAAGGAAGAGAAAAGGGCTAGACTACTGGACAAAATGACCTGTAGGCTGGCAATTACTGGATCAGCCTTCAGTGTGCTGTCTTGTCTTGTTCCAGTGCTGGCTTGGTTGATGGGCTTAGCATGATCTGTTAGGCAAGTTTGATTCAGTCTGGGAGAAAAGCAAGTCTAGAATGACTTTTGTGCTCAGGCTTTCCTGTGCCCCTAGTGGCTGCAGCTAGAACTGCATTTTAAAAATAAATGGACGTTTGGTGGGATGCAGCATGGCAGTGGCTTCAAGGGCCCTCCAGCTGATTTGGACTTTAGTCCCCCTGTCAGTGGCCCTGCGGAACACCAAAGTGCCTTTCGATATGCAGCCTGCCATTTTTTATGGTACCAGGTCTCACATTGAACAGCTGATAACAGACTGTAGACCACGGATATTTTTCTAGCATTTCTAAGCCTAACCATGTTTTTGTGGTTGTTTTTTTAAAAAAACAAAACAAAACAGAACATGCTAATTCCCCGTACATTAATGCAGCCTTCAGTCCAGAAGTTTCAGCAATGTGTTCTGGGGAGGGTGTTATGGGGACAGACTTGAGTACTAATCTTTGGTTATAAAATTTTCTCCTGGAGGGCTCAGCAGATCCTCAGGAACATCATAGGGGACGAAACAAGGTAATGGGAAGGGAAATGTGGAAATTACTATCTCCCTTTCCACACACGAAGTCAAGCAACTGGTCTCTCGGTAGGACTGCCAACCTTCAGTTTGTGGAGGGAGATCTCCTGCTATTACAAATGATCTCCGGGCAACAGAGATCAGTTCACCTGGAGAAAATGGCCACTTTAGGCTTACCAAACGCCGGCGGGGGAAATGTATTTCCTGGCAGGATCTGTGCCATGGGGGACGGCTGCACGTGCTGCACCCGCCGTCGCCAGGATGTGATGCTCTGCGTCGCTCTGGCAATGGGACTCCAAACAGCCCCGTTGCCCCGTTCGTTTCGATACAAGTCTTTGTCAAAAATCTCAATCTTCCATGGTCTTCATATATTACTCTTCACAAAATGGAAATTCTAAATCCAAAATGCTTCCTCAGTGGCTTACAGCATACAGTATCAAAGGTAAACTTACATCGGACAAGCAGTCTCAAAGGTAAACTTACATTGGACAAGATTGAGATTTTTGACAAAGACTTGTATCGAAATGAACGGTGTTACTCGAGAGGTTCGTAATCCGCTCGTCTCCACGCCACCACTGTGTTGGGTTGGCACTGCACTGCTGGAAACAAGAATTAAAACAACATCAGAGCATCACAAGTTTAGTGCTTATGTTATTGTCATCAATTTGTATGCACGTTTGCAGCTCCAAATGCAAATATCGTTCCCTAGGAGGAACTGTGCAGTGGGATCCGTGCCAGGGTCTGGATGCCACTTTTCAACCATAACAGTTGAACGTAACAGTTGAACATAACAGTTAGTGTGCTTCCGTAGGTAGCCAATATTGCTCTGATAACAATGGATATTAAAATCTTGAAAAAAATACTTCCTGAGCATTATTATCTTGGAGAGGGTTAGACAGTGTCATAGATGCAACGAACATGAAATTGAGCCAACTTCAGAGGACGGCGGAAGACAGGAAGGCCTGGCGGGGTCTGGTCCATGGGGTCACGAAGAGTCAGACTCGAATCTTGCTGGTCTGAGAGAATATCCAAGGCAAAGAGAGATGAACACCTTTTTTTAAAAAAAAAAAAGCAGCCTGTCTTTGGGTTACGAGATGCTGTTAGTGGTGTCATATGAGCCCAGGCTGATGGCCAAGCACTGCAATTCCTGGCACTGTTCCCACTCAGTGGCCAGTAGTGGAAAATATCCAGCACCAAGTTGGGGCACATGGTTGTCTCCCTAGTCCCCCAGATGTGACTTTTGCCACAGCCCCTACTCTGGCCAGAGGCTCCCAACTCTCAGAATGGGTACTGGAGGTGCTGTTAGGACATTCAGGAAGTTATTTTATTTTATTTTATTTTGGGGTGTATTTTGTGTGTGTGTGTGTGCGCGCACACGCCAGGAAGTCATGGTGACCTCTGGTGACTGACCCCTACTGGGGTCCTGGAGGATATTCAGAGAGGTGGCTGAGTAAAGCCTGTCCCTGTCCTTCTGACTGCTGGTATTTTAAAGAGGTCTCCCATACCAAGTACTGGCCAGGGTCAACTCTGCTTAGCTTCTGAGTTCAGACGAGATGGGGCTTGGCTGGTCTATCCAGGTCAGGGCATTCAAGAAGTTAACATAAGAACATAAGAGACGCCAATGTTGGATCAGGCCAAAGGCCCATCCAGTCCAACACACTGTATCACACAGTGGCCAGAAATACCAGGTGCCATCAGGAGGTCCACCAGTTCTTTGCAATCATGCTGAGTCTGT
>NW_015167675.1:88614-90998 GCF_001447785.1 Gekko japonicus
TGAACTGAGAGCTCATGTAGGATTGCCAGCCTCTGGATAGGGCCTGGAGTTCTCCTGAATTTACAGCAGACCTCCAGACCACGGAGATCTGTTCCCCTGGAGAAAACAGCTGCTTTGGAGGGTGGGCTCTATGGCATCACATCCCTGCTGAGCTTAATCCCCTCCCCAAAGTCCACCCTTCCTACCCCCAAATCTCCAGGAAATTCCCAATCCAGAGTTGGTGACCCTACTCCTGAGATTGTGTTTTGCAGGGAAAGTCCAGTGGCAGTATCCAAGCTTTCTTTCGAGGAAGTGTGCCTTTCCTGACCTATCCTTTCATTGAGGAATCCTAGTAGCCCTTTGCAGGAGATAAGTCTGACCGAACTAATCCCACATAAGACAGAATGTACCATACACAATCCTCCCCATATGCACAAGTGTCGTTTCATCTGATAGAGGCAATGTGTGAACATTCCAGCTTCAGAACAAAACATGTTCTCCCCGTATGCACAGTCAAATATAATGCCTGAAAAGAACTCGTTTCAGACTCCCTTGTCTTATAATGGGAAAAGGCAAAGGAAATATCAGTGAGAGATGAGAGATTCAAAGACCTCTCAACGAGTGCAGATAATTTGGCCGCTAGGAAGAATCATGGATGTACTAGACTGGATCTCTGCCTCTCCCTGTGTGGGTCAGGAGCAGTGTTGTTCTGTTGGAGTCCGGACTTTTTGAACCACCTCTTTAACACAGTTTAACTGGCAGTACTTAGCAGGTAACCCAGAGATAATTACATGCCATGAAAAGCCTCACCTGCTGATGTCTGTAGATCAAACCACTGTTGAAAACACAGTACAGATCAGGCTGGCGACCCTAAATCCTGCAAACGCCCTTCTTCTGCCTTTAATCTGAAGCTGCAGTAGGTACAAGCGGGAAGTGAAAGGATTTTCCTCCCTCAGAAATCCATAGACGGCACTCACAAATGAATTTTAACAGCCCTTTTTATATAGAAGGAGATTATGGGATTGTAACAATTCACATACTCTGTCCTGGTGGAAAGTGCAGTCAGGCCGCAGCCGAATTATGGCCACCCACCCCATAAGGTTTTCAAGGCAAGAGACAAACAGAGCTGGTGTACCAGGGTCAGTTCCAGGTTTTTGTAGACCCTGGGCAAGAGAGTATAACCGGGGGCCCTTTCCCACTTTGAATCCCTGCTGGGAAGAAAGACAGGGTACAAGTGAAGTAAACAAACAAATATCTCAAAAGACCCCTGAGAGGTAGAAGAAGAAGAGAAGAGATTGGATTTATACCCCGCCCTTCACTACCCAAAGGTGTCTCAGAGCGGCTTTCAAACTCCTTTCTCTTCCACTCCCCACAACAGACACCCTGTGAGGTAGGTGGGGCTGAGAGAGCTCTTGACAGAAACTGCTCTTTTTCAAGAACAGCTCTTATCAGAACTACGGCTTGCCCAAGGTCATCCAACCAGGTGCAAGTGGAGGAGTGGGGAATCAAACCCGGTTCTCCCAGATTAGAGTCTGCGCACTTAACCACTACACCAAACTGGCTCCTGACAGATAGATGACAAAACATTGTAGTGACTTGGTCAAGATTACACAGTGAGCGTAGATTAAGGCTGAGTGATGAGTCCCACCAGGAGCTCCCATTGGTTGGTGAGTGCCCACCTAAGCCTACCCTGTGAGGCCCGCCCTGTGGTGTGCCATTGCCTGTCTTTATGTAACTCCCGGACTTCCTCAGTAGTCTCCCATTCAAGTAAGAGTCAGGGCTGATCCTGCTTAGTTTCTGAGATCTGATAAGACTGCGCTAATCTGGGCCATCCAGATCAGAGCCCTCTATTCTATCACTTCCTCCATCTGAAGAAACCTTCTTCTGAATTTAGTGGCTGTTCCTCCAATAGAAGGGTCCTTCAGCTAGAAAAACGTCCTCCACCCTAAGACAGAGTAGTATCCTTTGTTTCCCTCAACTGATATTTATTGACAGCAAAAAGAGAAGCATAATTCCAAGATATCAAGCTACTGAAAAAGAACTCTATAAAGGTGAGCCTCATCTAAGGGTGAATATGAACTGGCTGGCAAACTAAAGTTCGTCATGAATTGTCGCTAGTTCATGGTTCGTGAAGCAATGTTTGCAAACTGAAGAATTGTCATGAATTCCCACAAATTTTGATGCAGTTTGTGGTGGTTCGTGAAGAGCAAGATTTCTTCCCTTCTGCTCAGGGAGCAGGGAGCTGAAAGCAGGGGGTTAAATATTAAATGCCTCACAAACCAACACAAAGCGGTCTGGTTGACGAACTGGCATATCAGTCGTGGTTCAGTTTGTGATTTAGCCACAAACCATGAACTGAACTACAAAAATGTAGTATGTGCCCATCCCTAGCCTCATCCTGGTGA
>NW_015167676.1:0-18490 GCF_001447785.1 Gekko japonicus
AAATTAAAAAATCCTGGCTATGGGCCTGATGCCCACGCTGAAAACAGAATATGAAGCCAGCCCGTAATTCTTAATCTAGTTGGGTGTTGCATTTCCTACCGATATGCAGCATAAATAACATCCTGATGATTAAAACGGCTATCCATGCCTGGAACAGGAGGAAGATGCTGGGGTCCCAGAAAGTGACTGGTGATGACCCATGTGCTCTCGGTTTCTTTCCTCCAGTGCATCCTTAGGTACAGCAGGCGGTACATGTTACAGAGTAGGCTGTTGCCAAGAGGCTAGGCTAAGCATCCACACATTTCCTCATTTAATACTCCCTTTACGGTGCTGTCAAAGTGATGGACACTAATGAAATTGCTAGTTAAGGCTCAGTGCTGGGCCCACTTTTGTCAATGAAGTTAATTAAGGTGGACAGTGACCAGCAACCATGCGAGTGGAAGGATCGCATTTCTCCACGTGCGTTTCTCTGCATGTCGAAAACGTGCCACAATGATGACTTCTCCCTGCACTGTTAAAGAGATTTCATTAGGCAGAACAGATTGCTTAAAGATGCAAAAGCATGGAGCACGGATAAACAAATACCACCATCAATGTATAAACCATCTTGGATTGCACGCCCCCTCCCCCATTTGCACCTAGTGCTGTTGGTAGGAAAAGTTAATTTTAAAACTACATTACTTCTATAATGCAAATAAATTCTCACATTTGACATTTCATTTTTTTTTAATGATGTATATCACTGGCACATAACCTTTTATTTTAAATAGCCTGTAGGGCTACATCGGATCACGCATCGCAGAGGCTGAATCTGGATTGCAAACTTTTATCATTTCCTTTTCTTTCAATTCACCTGTTACACTGTCCCCCAAAGCAAACTAGAATTGTTTTCTAGTAATGTACATGGGATTTTGAGTTAAGGTGCCAAGATTCCAGAAGCCGAGGAAAGTCAGTGGATGGCCACAATCCAATATAAAATTATGCACTTCATCCCATTGATGGGTTTAAGGGCAATTCTGGCTTCACCATTATATCTAATTCTGGACATGGGCACGGGGAAGGGCAACAACCCTGACATCACTTCCAGTGTGACCTGGAAGTGCCAGCATTACATTGGGGCAATGCTCTAGCACTCACCCCAAAACTCTATGGCATCTCAGATCAGAGTGCAAGAGTGTTGCCCCAGTGGAATGCCAGAGCTTCTGGTCATGCCAGAGGTGACATCATTGTGTGGCAGTGAAGATCGCCTCCCCCCCCCATTTTGCCAGTCTGCTTCCACCAGCCAACCAGATGACCCTTGGCAAGCATCAGCAACAATTACCAGGAGTTTGTCTGTCATTAGCAGGAAACTAGTAAGCAGAATAGCAGCGCCATAAACAGGTAAATGGCCACAGGAGAGAAATGAGGAGGTGCCACTGCTGGGCAAGTGAAAGAGGGGCAGATATAGGGTTGCCAGGTCCTTCCTAGTCCCCGGTGGAAGATGTTGAGGGGCATTTCTGGTGGGGGCAGGAACATCCCCAATGCAATGATGTCACACAAAAGTGACATCATGTTGGGGATCAGTGCCCTGCCCTGCATGCCTGTTCTCCAAGTAGCAGATTTGCTGCTTGGAGTGCAGTCGCACCCCCCACCCCACTTCTTGCCAAAAGCATTTAAAGGGTCCCTTTAAGTGCTCTGTGTAAGAAGGAGAGGGGCATGCACCTGAACTCCAAGCGGCCACCTCTCCCTCCTCTCCTGCAAGATTTAAACAGCCCTCCAGCTGATTGGCGGGTCGCATGCTCCCGCCGATCAGCTGGAAGGCCCTTTAAATCTCACAGGAGGGGGGAGGGGCGTAACTGTCGGTGGTCACTGCTGAGGTGGGGCATAGGGGCGGGGCTTCCTCTGCCGGCCAGCTGGGTGGTGATGGGCAGAGGCCTGCCAAATTGAGGAATCCCCCACCCCCACCTGGGGGCTCCCCCTCCCTTCCCCCCATCGCTGCCCTCAGTCCAACAGCCAGCAAGAAGAGGGCAGCAGCGCACCTGTGCATGAGGAGGGGCCCTGTCCAAGCCCTGTAGCTGCCGCGTGTGCCATGTAGCCAGGGCTTCCAAGTGCCCCCGCTCGGAGATAGACTGGGGCTGCTGCTGAAGCCGCCATGCCGTGCCTGCCTGCTTGCCCAGGTCCGGAGGAGCCTGGCTCACTCCCCCTTCCCTTCCCTTCCCTCCCCTCCCCGCTTTTGCTCACTTGCAATGGAGGGAGCCAGCCTGGGCACAGCTTGGCAGCCCGGGGCACCCAGGGACAGTGGGTAGGCAGGAGGCGAGCGGCCGGGGAGCCTGCAGGCACGCCAAAGGAGCAGCCAGCCAGCTGGCAAGCCCCGCGCTGGATGCGGTGGCAGAAGCAACGCTATCACCTAGGCTGGAGTGAGCCCAGCGAGGAGCCCAGAGCCATCCTGTCCCACTCTCTCTCGCCGTCCTGCTTCGTCGTGATCGCCGATGGACCTTGCGAAGGAGGCGTCTTCTCTGCCCCATCGCCGGAGCCGTTCTGCTTCTCCGCCACCCCGCATGGCTGCCGACCCCTGCCTCGGTGGATACCGTGATGCCCTGGGCTGTAACCCCTCCGGCCCCCTCCCCAAAAACTCCTTAGCTACAGGGCTGCTTCGATCTATATGCAAAATATTTTATAAAGAAAGCTGGATTAGATTCATATAAACGCGGAGTAAAAATTGGTGGAAGGAACATTAACAATATGAGATATGCAGATGACATCACACTGGCAGAAAATACCTTGGCTCAATCCTCAACCAAAAGGGAGACTGCAACCTAGAAATTAGAAAGAGATGGAGACTGGGAAGGGCAGCCATGAAGGAGCTAGAAAAGATCCTTAAGGGTCGGGATGTGTCGCTGGTGACCAAGATCAAGTCAATTCATGCCATAGTATTCCTCACTACTGTGTTCGGGTGTGAAAGTTGGACAATGAAGAAAGCTGGCAGGAAGAAAGTTGATTCATTTAAAAATATGGTGCTGTAGGAGAATTTTACAGATACCGTGGATCACTAAAAAGACAAATAAGGGGGTTCTAGATCATATCAAGTCTGAATTCAATAATGAAATAAGAAAACAATAATACCAGGAAGAGTTGAAGGCAGCAGGAAGAACCAACATGAGATAGATTGATTGACTCTGTAATGGAAGCCACAGCCCTCAGTTTGCAAGACCTGAGCAAGTCTGATAATGACAGGATGTCTTGGAGAACATTAATCCATAGGGTCGGCATAAGTTGGAAGCAACGTGATTAAACTTAACACACACCCCCAAAGAAATCGACCACTTTTGGTAGCTTAATTATTTTTGGTGTTTTTTATAATACCCCTCTCATTTTCTGGGACACAACTGCAAGAGTATTGGAAACTGAACAAAGTCAGGGACTGAAGAACAAGGAATCAAAGGCATACCCTACAACAGCTGAAAACCCTACCCAGCTCTCTGAGCCCTCAGCAGACACTTCTAACACATTTCTATGCTTCTTTTTCAACCATATGGGCAAGAACCTTGGTTTTTTCACATGAAAGTTGAGAATCTTAACACTGACATTGACAGCAAAAACAAGGCACTGCCATTATTTGTTATTTAACAACTAACTGCCCTCTGTAATAAAGCCATCTACAGTAGGTTGCAGTTTTCCTCACTGGACAGTCTATTCAGATACTGCAACAGTGGGTTCAAGTTTTTTTTTTTTTTTTTTTAAATCTTAGCCACTGTGTCTCAGAATGAAGTCATCTCAACAATTTAAACTTCTCGGGAGTGGGAGAAGTTTGCATGCATGTATGCGACTGAACAACAAATGCATGTTCTTCAAGAAATTAATGAAATGACTTCCAAAGAAGACTGCATGAGTAAGCCTTTATGAAATGAACTTTTTATGAGAAAGAACAAGAAGTGTAACAGTATGCTTGGAGGGAGGAATGGAGAAGGGGAATTGGACCAACATAATACATTTTTTAAAAAAGAAAACAAAACCACAAACAGGATACAGACATATTAAAAAAGCAACACTGACCTAACAGTGGAATGTGAACTATATTTGACCTAAACCACGTCACATCCACTACTCTTCCCCACAGTGAAATGTTGGTAGCTCTTAAAGAAGCAAAATAGACACACAGCGGTCATCTAATCATGTTTTTATTTTCCACAAAGCATGCTGTTTTGATTGTACAAGACTGTCTCGTTCAAGCCGCTTCTCCTGCATTATGGGGGGCAAAGCCTGAAGGGTGGGGGGGGGGGGCAATGCCTCCTACAGAATGCTGTGACATTTTATAAATATCTAACATAATCCATACCACAAAGGTTCAAAGACTAGAAGAATAGAAACAGACAGTTCTCCACCTGTTGCTTTGATTTGCTGTGGAGCATTGAACAATACTAGGTAAATAAGTTGTAAGTAGCTGGAAGATAGAACTCAGACTTCAGCAATATTCATAACTAAAACAGTAACATTCCCCAGTTGCAAAACGTGGGTGCATATGCAGACAATTACAACTCATATTTGCTAGCTGGTAAATATCTATTTGGCTTAAGGATATACCTGTTCCTGTGTAGTGTAAGTTTTCAGATTTCTACATCAAGACTCTGACTAAAACATAAATCTAACCTTTTGGTTATTTGGTACTCATTATGGCCAATTTTCCCCCTCATGGATCACTGCCTTGTCGTGGCGAGGGGGCTTGTGCAGTTCAATGAAGCTGTGGGCTATGCCGTGAAGGGCCACCCAAGACGGACAGGCCACAGCAGAGAACTCAGACCAAGCGTGATCCACCTGGAGAAGGAAATGGCAACCCACTCCAGTATTTTTGCCAAGAAAACCCCATGGACAGTATCAAAAGGCTAAAAGATATGACGCCGGAAGATGAGCCCCTCAGGTCGGAAGGTGTCCAATATGCTACTGAGGAAGAGCAGAGGACAAGTACAAGTAACCCCAGAAAGAGTGAAGCGGCTGGGCCAAAGCCGAAAGGACGCTCAGTTGTGGATGTGTCTGATGGTGAAAGGAAAGTCCAATGCTGCAAAGAACAATACTACATAGGAACCTGGAATGTAAGATCTATGAATCAAGGTAAGCTTGACGTGGTCAAAAATGAGATGGCAAGACTGAACATCGATATCCTAGGAATCAGTGAACTAAAGTGGACAGGAATGGGCGAATTTAACTCAGAAGACCATTATATCTACTACTGTGGCCAGGAATCTCGTAGAAAAAATGGTGTGGCCTTTATAGTCAACAAGAGAGTGCAAAAGGCAGTACTGGGATACAATCTCAAAAATGACAGAATGATTTCTGTCCGATTCCAAGGCAAACCATTCAACATCACAGTAATTCAAGTGTATGCCCCAACCACTGATGCAGAAGAGGCTGAAGTGGACCGGTTCTATGAAGACCTACAACACCTCCTAGAACTAACACCAAAAAATGATGTCCTCATCATCATAGGGGACTGGAATGCTAAAGTAGGAAGTCAAAAGGTAACTGGAATAACAGACAAGTTTGGCCTTGGAAAGCAAAATGAAGCAGGGCAAAGGTTAACAGAGTTTTGTCAAGAGAACACACTGGTCATAGCGAACACCCTTTTCCAACAACCTAAGAGGCGACTCTACACATGGACATCACCAGATGGGCAACACCGAAATCAGATTGACTATATAATTTGCAGTCAAAGATGGAGAAGCTCTATCCAGTCAGTAAAAACAAGACCTGGAGCTGACTGTGGTTCAGATCATGAGCTACTCATTGCAAAATTCAGACTTAAACTGAAGAAAATCGGGAAAACCATGAGGCCATTCAGGTTTGACCTAGATCACATCCCTGATGAATATACAGTAGAGGTGAAGAATAGATTCAAGGGTCTGGATTTGATAGATAGAGTGCCTGAAGAACTATGGACAGAGGTTCGTGACATCGTACAGGAGGCAGCAATCACCACCATCCCAAAGAAAAAGAAATGTAAGAAAGCAAAGTGGCTTTCTGATGAGGCTTTACAAATAGCAGAGGAAAGAAGGAAAGCGAAAGGCAAAGGCGAAAAGGAAAGATTTACCCAACTGAACGCAGATTTCCAGAGAACAGCAAGGAGAGATAAGGAGGCCTTCCTGAATGAACAGTGCAAAGTAATAGAAGAAAACAATAGAATGGGAAGGACTAGAGATCTCTTCAAGAAAGTTGGAGAAATCAAGGGAGCGTTCCATGCAAAGCTGGCCATGATAAAGGACAAAAACGGTAGGGACCTAACAGAAGCAGAAGAGATTAGGAAAAGATGGCAAGAATACACAGAAGAACTATACAAGAAAGACCTCGATGTCCTTGACAACCACGACGGTATAATCACTGACCTCGAGCCAGACATCCTGGAATGTGAAGTTAAATGGGCCTTAGAAAGCATTGCTAACAACAAAGCTAGTGGAGGTGATGGTATTCCAGCTGAGCTATTCAAAGTCTTAGAAGATGATGCTGTTAAAGTGCTGCACTCCATTTGCCAGCAAATTTGGAAAACGCAACAGTGGCCACAGGATTGGAAAAGGTCAGTATACATTCCAATCCCAAAGAAGGGCAACGCCAAGGAATGTTCAAACTATCGCACAATTGCACTCATATCACACGCTAGCAAGGTCATGCTCAAGATCCTACAAGCTAGGCTTCAACAGTACGTGGATAGAGAACTACCAGAAGTACAAGCTGGGTTTCGAAGAGGTAGAGGAACTAGAGATCAAATTGCCAACATTCGCTGGATTATGGAGAAAGCAAGAGAGTACCAGAAAAATATCTACTTCTGCTTCATTGACTATGCTAAAGCTTTTGACTGTGTGGATCACAACAAACTATGGCAGGTCCTTAAAGAGATGGGAGTACCAGACCACCTCACATGTCTCTTGAGAAACCTGTATAAGGGCCAAGAAGCGACAGTTAGAACCGGATATGGAACAACTGATTGGTTTAGCATAGGAAAAGGAGTACGACAAGGATGTATATTGTCACCTTGCTTATTTAATATATATGCAGAGTACATCATGCGAAATGCTGGCCTGGATGAATCACAAGCGGGAATTAAGATTGCTGGGGAAAAGATCAACAACCTCAGATATGCAGACGATACCACTCTAATGGCAGAAAGTGAAGAGGACCTAAAGAGCCTCTTGCTCAGGGTAAAAGAGGAGAGCGCAAAAGTGGGCTTGAAGCTCAACATAAAAAAAAACTAAGATCATGGCATCTGGTCCCATCACTCCTTGGCAAATAGAAGGGGAAGTCGTGGAAGTAGTGACAGACTTCACATTCCTGGGATCCCAGATCACCATAGACTGTGACAGCAGCCATGAAATTAAAAGATTTCCTTGGGAGGAAAGTGATGGCGAACCTAAACAGCATGATAAAAAGTAGAGACATCACCCTGCCAACAAAAGTCCGCATGGTCAAAGCAATGGTATTCCCAGTAGTCATGTATGGCTGTGAGAGTTGGACTATAAGGAAGGCCGAGCGCCGAAGAATAGATTCTTTTGAACTATGGTGCTGGAGGAGACTCTTGAGAGTCCCTTGGACTGCAAGAAGAACAAATCAGTCAATCCTCAAAGAAATCAACCCTGACTGTTCCCTGGAAGGCCAGATAATGAAACTGAAGCTCAAATACTTTGGCCACCAAATGAGAAGGGAGCACTCCCTGGAGAAGACCCTGATGCTGGGAAAGATTGAAGGTCAAAGAAGACGGGGACGGCAAAGGATGAGATGGTTAGACAGTGTCATCAATGCAACGAACATGAAGTTGAGCAAATTTCAGAGGATGGCGGAAGACCGGAAAGCCTGGCGTGATCTGGTCCATGGGGTCGCGAAGAGTCGGACTTGACTGTGCAACTGAACAACAACAACAAAAGCATGTGTTTGGCGTGATGACGTCACCCGGAAGTGACATCATCCCACTAGGCATGCTGTTGCTGGACGCTCTAGTGTTGAGCTTGAAAACTCTATGAGCTTGTCATTTCCTTCCTCCGCTGAGTCTTCCTTGGAGGTCTCCCTTCTAAGTACTCACCCTACTTAGTTTCCAAGATCTGATGAAATTGGATTATACCAGGTCGTCGTCCCTCCCCTTCTCCGCTATAGTTTATATACAAATAGAGCTGCAGGTCACTGATTTTCTCCATTCCACCTGGTTTCTGAAAAAACATTCTCATTTAGCCCCAAATAATGGAGCTGTGGTGGTGGAGCTGTGGTTAAGATGCTGAACTGCAGGCTGTGGAAGGTCGGTAGTTCAACAGTTCGAGACCTGAGTGTGCCGTGTGTCGGAGTGAGCTCCCGTCTCTGGTTCCAGCTCCTGCCAACCTAGCAGTTTGAAAGCAAGAAATTGCAAGTAGATAAATAGGGACCACTTCAGTGGGAAGGTCACAGCGTTCCGTGCGCCTTGGTGTTTAGTCATGCCAAACACATGACCACGGAAATGTCTTTGGACAGCGCTGGCTCTTCGGCTTTGAAACGGAGATGAGCACCACAACTGTAGAGTCGGACTCGACTGGCTTTCGAGCAAGGGAACCTTTACCTTTAATGTGGCTTCTCCCATCTTACTTCAGGGGATTTCAGCATTTGCATTGCTTGTATGTTTAAGTGCCATCGAGTTTCAGCCAATTCATGGTCAACCCCTTAGGGTTTGCCAGTGCCTTTCTCTGTAAAGTCATCCTTGGTGGTCTCTGATCCAAGTACTGACTCTGCTTAGCTTCCAATGAGATTGGACTAGACCATACTGTTCCACGTCCCCAGCGCATGCGCACACACACACATCTATATATCTGGGACATTTTATTTATTTTTGTGTTGTTTTACTTTGTCTATACCCCACCTTCCTCCCCAATGGCGACCCAAAGCGGCTTATACCATTCTCCTTTCCTTCATTTTTCCTCACAACAACCCTGTGAGGTAGGTTAGGGTGAGTCTGTGTAACTGGCCCAAAGCCGTTTGGCAAGCTTCCATGGCAGAACAGGGTATCACGCTTGGGTTGCCCACTATAGCCACTATACCACACCGCCATCAAAGATGCTTTGAGATTTTTAATAACTATTTATTAATTTCATTTATACCCTGCCTTTCTCCCTAATGGGGACCCAAAGCAGCTTACATTATTCTCCTCTCCTCCATTTTATCTTCACAAGAGCCCTGTGAGGTAGCTTAGACCAATAATAATAATTTATCATATGGCATGGTGTGTAGAGTAGCCAGGATATCCTAAGATTGTCTGTCAGCCAGAAGTTCTAGCTCTTTAAGCATGATGCACCACTAGGTGTTGTGCCACACTTTTTTTTCAAGGCAAGAGACATTTCAGAGGTGGTTTGCCATTGCCTGCCTCTCTGTCCCGACCTTCCTTGGAGGTCACCCTTCGAAATACTGGCCAAGGCCGACCCTGCTTATCTTCCAGGGCAAGTTAGTGTGTGATTGGCCCAAGGTCACTCAGTAAGCTTTCATGACAGAAAGGGAATTAGAACTTGAGTCTCCCAAATCCTAGTCCAGTATCAACCACTACACCATGCTGATTCTCATAGGGTGGGGCGAACCTCCTCTGGGCCTTTTGATACCCTTATTTCCTTCTATACTCAATGTCATGGTTGTAGATGTCCCATACACCACTGATACATATGTGAGGAATTCAAATCAGGGAATTATATTCTGACAAATTTCAGCTAACCTTCGAATTTATGTTGCCGAAGGCTTTCACGGCTGGAGTTCATTAGTTGTTGTAGATTTTCTGGATTATTTGACCGTGGTCTTGGCATTGGAGAGGTATAACACAGGAAGATGGGAGGTATAACACAGAAAGATGGAGTACTCTCTGTGTCAAGTACTCCATCTTTCTGTGTTATACCTCTGAGGATGCCAGTCACAGCTACTGGTGAAACGTCAGGTCCTACAATGCCAAGACCACGGCCACACAACCCGGAAGATCTACAGCAACTAATATCCTTGGATTTATTTATTTATTTTTAAAGTGAGGTGGGATGCATGTTTTGGGAGAGGGAAACTCCCAACTGGGTCCAATGTTAATGCACAAATTGCATGTGGTATGTACTTGGCTCATCTATTGCATTATATGCAGAAACTGCAGGTCCAATCTGAAGTTGCAATGGATTCATAAGCATAAAGTATTCTTTTTTAATCCTCTATGATGGCTCAGTGCTCAAACAGCCATGGCTTGCCTACTATTATTACCCCTGACCTCAGCAAATCTCAACCTGTCGCCAGCACAGGGGATGGCTTAATTGGTTGATTGTATATAGCCTGGGAGAGTCATCTTTCCATCTTCCATAAAAAGAGTCAAGTAATCAAAATACCCCCTCAGTGAGTTTGCTCAATCCTGACTGGCTAATGACACTTTGATTAGCAGGAAACTACGCCAAGCCTATCAGGCTAACTAAGCATCAGTCCTGTCAAAATGGGACTGGCTTAATGACAGCATTCCTAATGGGACCCAGAAGGGCAATTTCCCCTGCTGTGCGGTTTTTCCCTTGAAGCAATTTCAAGGAGGCAACTCTGATAATGCTGGCGACAAACATTTGCTATTGGACTCACCCCCACCCCGGTGACTGGAGCCCCTTGCAGTTGGCCCCTCGGTGCACCTGACTGTCAGCTATGCTGCCATGGGGGTTGGGGAGGTTGGTTGAATACGAATTGCCACTGCATTCCTTCTGTGCTTCATAGCTGCTGTAACACTTATCTCTAAATTGTGCAGGTGGTGTGATGTCTAGCTTCCAGGGACCCGTGGGAGCGCAGTGGCTCCCAGCTTCAGCGCTAACGGCCTGAGCTTCTTCTCCCGCACGCAGGAGCGTGACTTATTGGCCAGGGCAGTGTGGGGGGGGTTTGCATATGGATACCCTATATCCTATTATGCCCGATGGGCAGATGCCATTCTCAACAGTGCCCATGTTAATGCATCTATAGCTCTTCAATAAAGTATTACCTTTCAAGAGAAGTGTGACGTTGTTGGCTGTGGGTTCTGACACTGACAAACACAACACCCAGAAGAACCAAAACTTGATTCCATCTGCCTGTCCAAATGTTAACTGTCTGGGCAATTCCTGCCATACGTTTCAGTCTAGGATGTTCATTTCTAGAGTGACCGTGTCCCTCCTGGCCACCGTCAAGTAATGGGGGCTAGGGGTTGCCAGCTCCAGGTTGGGAAACTCCCAGAGATTTGGGGATGGAGCCTGGGGAGGTCAGGGACCTCACTGGGGTACAGTGCCATAGAGTCTACCCTACAAAGTATCCATTTTCTCCAGGGGAAATATCTGTAGTCTGGAGACGAGCTGAAATTCTGAGAGATCCCCAGGCCCCACCTGGAGGTCGGAATTCCAAAAACACCCATGACAAAAATAATGGAGAGTCAATAAAGATAAGTTGCAAAAACGTTTACTCTAGTAATTCTGTAGAAAATTTTCTTCTATTATTGCTCACACGCTAACGAATACTGAGCAATGAAAACAACTGGTTTCACAATATTTGCTTTATCTGAGCATGTCGCAATCCCAATTCTTATCACTAAAAGGAAGAAAATACACATTCAATTATAAATATAACTTAAGGAACCACACACAGAATTTGCCGCAGGATACTCACGCAATTATAAATGTAGCTTAAAGAATCATAGGGTCCGGTCACACGCAGAATTTGCCGCAGGATACTCATGAATGCCGGGCGGATTTGAAGGGCACAATCAAACAGACACAACTGGCAAGTGTCACGCACCCGTCGCCAGCCCATATCGTCCGGCTGAAGATCCAGAGTTAAAAAGTACCAGCGAAAGTCCACTATCACCTGGTTTGTGCCGGGATGCAGATGCACTGTCTCCGTCTGATTGCTCCAGCGTGCTCCTCTTGCCTTGTTGAAGTGCGCCGGAAACACGCGCCGCCGGGAAAAAAACAGTTCACCGCAGTCACGTCTGATCCCGTAGTGCCGGGCCAAATTGTGACGGCACAAATAACCATACCTCCCCCCCCCCACGTTATCTGGCCCATGTGACCGGGGCCATAGTAAACCATTAACATTTTAGAATTCCAATTCCTCCTGTGATCTCTCATTTTTGGCTTCTTCCCACCTGGAGGCTGACATCCCTATGTATGTGACTTCCTTGTTCTGTCTACTAGTACCTTTACAATTCCATGGCAATCTGTACCCAGGCAGAAAGGAAACTACTTTTTGTGATTAACTGCTGTGTTTAAAGCACTTACTGTGGTCATGAAAAAATTATCACTGCTCTGAATTTTCGACAGATTTCTACAAATGTACACGGTGATATTCTGCTCTTATATGCCTAAGAGCTCGGTAGGAAGGTGTGCGCAGGCATAACAATACCTTTTAATAGAACGAAGATTTGGGCAACATGAAAGCAAGCCTTGAAAACCATGTTAGGCCTCATTCATACATTACACATCATTACCACTGGCAGCAGCAAGTTTAATTCAAGGATTCCACTCGAAGTACCGCTGCACTTAAAATAATGTTCCCAGTGTTTATGAATTACAGTTCATCTCCAGACTACAGACTGTTACCCCTTACCAGCTTTGATTTAAAAAGCTGAATAGCTGACTTTAGTTTCTGGGGGAAATCGGTCAAATGATAGGCCTCAGCGAGAGGTGGGGTCATAAGCGTGAATCTGCTATCGATTTTTATGGAGACATTCCCTTTAAGACCCCTGGTTGAGTCACCAGTCCAAATTGTAAAAGAAATGGATTTTATTCGGGGAAAATATTAATTTGGGTATTTACACTCACATCAAGGTTTGCAAGCATAAAGGTAAAGGTAAAGCTCTCCCTTGCTCAAAAGCCAGTCGAGTCCGACTCTAGGGTTGCGGTGCTCGTCTCCGTTTCAAAGCCGAAGAGCCAGCGCTGTCCGAAAACATTTCCGTGGTCATGTGGCCGGCATGACTAAACACCAAGGCGCACGGAACGCTGTTACCTTCCTACCGAAGTGGTACCTATTTGTCTACTTGCAATTTCTCGCTTTCGAACTGCTAGGTTGGCAGGAGCTGGAACTAGAGACGGGAGCTCACTCCGTCATGTGGCAACCTGGGTCTCGAACTGCTGAACTTCCACAGCCTGCAGTTCAGCATCTTAACCACTTGAGCACCTTAGAGACCAACAGTAGTTTCAGGGTTTAAGGTATTGAGAGTCAAGGCCCCATTCATCAGACGCAGTAGAAGAGAATGCTTATAACCTGAAACTCTTATTGGTCTCAAAGGTGCTACTGGATTCAAATCTAACTGTCCTACTGCAGGCCAACGTGGCTGCCCATTGAAACTACCAGTCCCATATGCACCCCTGACCAGGCCAGTAGCTATGGTGGGGATTTTTGGGGGGGCGCCCTCTTTCTGAAAGGCACAGCCCCACAAAAATTGCTCCTGTAAATGTTATTTCAATCCTTTTAAAACATATTTAAAGGCATGCACTCCTTTAAGCAGACTGGGGTGCTGTAGCTGACTAATTCCCGCATTGACCAAGGAGGTTGGAGTAGGTGACCTCTAGGATCCCAAGAAGAAGGAAGAAGAAGGAGGAAGGAGGAGGAAGGAGGAGGAAGGAGGAAGGAGGAGGAGGAGAAGGAGGAGGAGAAGAAGGAGGAGGAGAAGGAGGAGGAGGAGAAGGAGGAGGAGGAGAAGGAGGAGAAGGAGGAGGAGGAGGAGGAGGAGGAGAAGGAGAAGGAGGAGAAGGAGAAGAAGGAGAAGGAGAAGGAGGAGAAGGAGGAGAAGGAGGAGAAGGAGGAGAAGGAGGAGGAGGAGGAGAAGGAGGAGAAGGAGAAGGAGGAGAAGGAGAAGAAGGAGAAGAAGGAGAAGGAGGAGGAGGAGATTGGAGATTGGATTTATACCCGGCCCTTCACTTGGAGTCTCAGAGCGGCTTACAAATTCCTCTCCCTTCCCCTCCCCACAACAGACACCCTGTGAGGTGGGTGAGGCTGAGAGAACTCTGACACAAACTGCTCTTTTTCAAGGACAGCTGTGCCAGAGCTTGTGACTGACCCAAGGTCATCCAGCAGGTGCAAGTGGAGGAGTTGGGAATCAAACCCGGTTCTCCCAGATTAGAGTCCACGCACTTAACCACTACACCAAACTGGCTCTAACTCCGTGTCAAGAAACTGGTCTCCTTTAAGAGACTTTTTCTGCCTAAATGTTAGCTTTCTTCGCTACAGAAGTCATCACCCCCACCTGCCAGCTTGTTATCAGAATTGTTGCTTAGGCTGGCAGAAGTTATTAACGTGCAGCGGCTGAGAACTGTCCTCTAAAGTAGATGGCAGCTTGCAATTTAGAGATCCATCCTGGTAACAGCTTCCTATTGGCTAAACGGCTTTTCTTTCTGCACTGAGAACTTCAGCCCCACCAGAATAAAAAAATTGTCCCACAAGCCACAAAATCCTGGCTGCAGGCCTGCCTCTGACTTGGAATCAAAACAAAACAGTGAAGCACCGTTTTTTCCCCATGACCTGGCGTAATCCTGCAGAAAGGAGAAACCATGTGCTTTGAAAGCACGTATTTAAACATGTTGCAGAGTACTAAAATTAGGAACATCAGGAAGAAATTCTGCAGTGCTGCTTCATTCCAACTCAACGCAGAGATGTTAAGTCATCTTTAACAAATGCTTAGCAGAATCAATAAGCACTGTGAGCTTTGGAGGGCAGGTTTCTCAGGAAGCCAGGCAGCCGAGCACTGAAGTGTCAACAAAACTGCCCTCTCCCCTTCTACAAAACAGTCATAAATATCTTCAGAATGGAAGGAAATGTGTATTGTAGCTCTAATACCTTTGTGATGGGGGGGGGAAGTCATCCCCGGATAGCTATTTGCAACTGTTAAAATTCCTTCTTCGATAAAGACACAGCACAGAATAAGCTATCTGTAGCTTCAAGGGGTATTTTGGCACATGCATAATCACTGCACGCCTGAGCAACATTTGAAACCCACTTTGGAATGCCGTGCCTCTGGCATCTTAGGGTCAGCAAGAGCTGGCTTCTCCCCACAGGACCGCAGCAGTGGCGTTTCATGCTAAACTCCTAACAAAGCAATCTGCAGGACTGCTGAGAAGGGATCTCCCTCCAGTCTTTTCCACAACCAGCTGATCACTGAGTTTCTGTATCAAAAGCAAAGGGGGGGGGGGAATCAAACCAGAAGACAACCCAAGGAAAGCATAATTAGTCTTCCTGCAGGGGCATACGTGCTCGGGATTGGCATAATTCTGCATTGGAGAGCCAGAGCCATCGGATGCACTCCATCGACTCTTAGAATGCATGGATTCTGCAGCAACGTTCGATGGTACAACAAAGCAATGAGACGGAAAAAAGAGAGGAACATTGTGTAAAGTGGGCTTCCAGACAGTGGTATTCTGCTCAGACACACTTCCATTTCCATGCAATGTTCATCTCCCTGATATTTCTGATGATCTAATGGTCTCTAGCTCCTTGTGTGAACGCATGAAAAAATGGGGTGGCACTTACCTGTAGCCATTGTTCATCAAGGGGTCTTCTGCGAAGGCACACGTGGGACTGTGCTATCACAGGCCAGCTGTGGGAGAAGAGTTTTCAAGCTTTAAAGAACTTTCCAGAGCCGAGGAGTGCCCCCCCTACCCTCCATCTGGAGTCCTGCCTTTCCTACCGAAAGGGCCGTGTAACAGAGGTGGGGACAGCCCTCTGCCCTCAGTTCTCCCTTCACTGCTGTGAGGTGCTACAGAAGCCAGCAGAGGAGCCCACAGTGAGGAAAGGGGGGGGAGGCAGGAGTCATTTCCTGCAGGAGCGCACAGGAGCGGAGCTCCGGCAGTAAAGAGCCCAGGGGGTGGGCACATGCAACAAGCCCCCCCCCCTGCTCCCAGCAGCCCTCAGTCAGAGCAAGAAGCAGCCAGGTAAGTTGCAGAGCTCCCCCCGGGCCCCCTGGTCCAAAACAGTCCAGTGGCACCTTTAAGACCAAGTTTTATTCAGGTACAAGCTCTCCTTCTTCTGCGAGGACAGATCTGCCCGTTCCCTGCCCCCCGCAATAGCTAGCAATCCAAAACAGTCCAGTGGAGCCTGAGCGGTGGGTGTCGCCTTCTGACACCCTTCCGGTGATGTCAGGGGGTGTGGCCTATGCAAATGAGTTATGCTAATGAGTTATGCTAATGAGCTCCTGCACCTCTTTTCCTACAAAATGACCCCTGCTCCCAACCATGTGTGAACTGGCATAAGGTAAAATATGTGCAATGAGGAGGAAAGGACCGCCAGACTTGGTACCATGCACGGAGGATTTTCAGTGCTCCTAGAAATAGGTTTTTCTTCTACCCTTTACAAAAGGTAAACCAAAGAGATTCCAGTGCCGAGAATTCTTTAACCTCAAAGCGTTACGACATGTCCTTCCGGGGCAAATTCCTTACATGAGTGCTCAGCCACCTTCTACATCCATGGAGTAATGTCTAAAGAAAGTTGAAGGTGTCAACCAGATGGCTGCTTTGCAGATGTTATCTAGTGAGAGCCTGGACAGGAACACTGCTGATGAAGCTCGAGCCCTCATGGAGTGAGCTTTTTGAGCCACGGGGCCAGGTATGTTGGCTTGGTTGTATGCAGTTTGGATAGCAGAGACTACCCGTCTAGACAGTGACTGTGAGGATTAGGGATGGGCACGGACCTAAAAAGGGTGGTTCGGTTCAGGGTTTGGGGTGGCCCATGAACTGAACCCTGAACCAGCCCCACATTAGCTGAACTAGTCTGGCAAGTTCAGTTCCCCCTTTCTTCCAGTTGCAACTTGCCATGGCCAGGGGAAACATGGTGGGGATTGCCCAGGAAGGGGCTTCATTTAACCCTTTGGTTTTGCTCCCCCCCCCCTTAAAGTGGTGGGAAGCAAAATTGAAGGGTTAAATGGTTGCCAGACATTTAAACCTAACAGCTGAGCAATGGACCCCACGCCATTCAGCTGCTGGTTTAAATAGCCGGCCCCAAACAACAGAATTGGCCAAAAGTCTGGTAAATGTTCGGGGAATGCGCCTTCCTTGAACATCCATTCCCAAGCTCTGAACCAGCCCAAGTTCAGCCCGAATTTTGGCTCGTGAGCTGTTTTGTGCCCATCCCTAGTGAGGATGCTGCCTTACCCCTATTGAGACCTTTGAAACAAATGAATAAATTCCTATCCTTCCTAAACTCATTTATGCATTTTGAATTTAAAAAGGGGTGCTTTTCTAATGTCTAGCATGTGTAGTGTTTGTTCAGAAGTAGAAGCCGGGGCTGGGGAAAACACCGGGAGAGTAATGTCTTGTTTCACGTGAAACTGAGAAACTATTTTTGATAAAAGTCAGGGCTGGGGCTGAGTACTACCTTGTCTGTGTGACATTAATGGGGGGGGGGTGTTGCAGGTTTGTGCAGTCCTCCCACCCTCTGTGCAGAAATAATGACTTCTAAAAAGGCTGTTTTATATTATAAAATGACAAGTCAGACTTAGCCATGGGTTCAAAGGGTTTATACATAAATTTTGTCAGGACAAGGGATAAGCTGCATTGTGCGACAAGGGGTACAACAGGTGGATAGAAACTGTGCAAACCCTTATGAGCATTTTTTACTTGGTTACTGAAAATACCAAAAAATTCTTAAACACCCTTATAGAATGCCAAAATGATGCCAAATGAGCCCTGATGGATGAAGAGGCTAGGCCGCCATCCTTCAACAACAGAAGGTAATAAAATATCTTAGATAATTCAGAAGTGTCTGCCTTTACACCCTGTTTGTCAGCCCAGACCATGAATCTTTTCCATTTTGAAGAGTATGACCGTTGAGTGGAAGGTTTGCAAAAGGCAACTGTAACTTCTTTAACTCTCCGTGATAAGCCCCCTATGGACAAATCAGCCATGCCATCAAAAGAAGAGAGCTCACATCTGGGTGATGGACTGGACCTATGTGAAAGAGGTCTTCTGCTGGAAGTAGGGGCTTGTATACTCCCCGGGCAATGCTTATCGTGCTGGGAACCATACCCTCCTGGACCAATATGGGGCTAGCAGTATACATGTTGCTTTGTCCACTTTCAGTTTGGCCACCACCCTGTGTATGATCCCTAAAGGGGGGAACCCATAAAACAGGTGATCATACCCAATAGCCTCTTTGTCCAGGGCAGTCCTGAAACCAAACAGGCAGCAGTTGGCACTGGAGGCAAAGTGTGGTTTGTGACTTGCACATTTGGGAAACCCCCCAGTCTTTGAAGATGGGGTGGAGATAGTGGTTGGTGATTGACCATTCCTGGTCCATATCTGTATCGCTGCTTAAGGTGTCTGCTATGATGTTGTCCTGCCCCACAATATGTATGGGTGTTAGATGTACTCCATGATGTTGTCCACTGCCAGATGAGCGATGCCTACCTGCACAAGTGAATGGAGCCTGTGCCTTATTCATTTATTTATTTAATTTATATCCCACCCTCCCCGCCAAAGCAGGCTCAGTGTGGTTTACATGGAGTGTATAAAACAATTAAAACAAGAATTAAGTAAAATCAGAATGGTACAATTATAAATATAAT
>NW_015167676.1:18671-39856 GCF_001447785.1 Gekko japonicus
GGTCTAGTACAGGGTTAAACATGTCATAACCCAATTCTGCAAAGGTCTCATATGCCCACACACAGAGAGAATCCACCTACCCTTTAAACCCTAGGCCAGTTCTGATGTTGCGGAGAAGCAGGGTAGGAAGCAGCAGAACTCATTTGCACATCCCCTGGTAAGTGTGACTTGCACATCATACCTGTGGCTCAAGATGCCATTACTGAATTTCAGGTTTTACGACAGGCATGTTTCCCCTTCTCTCAAACACCTGAAGCTGCTCTCAGATAACAGGCATCAACTTTAAAGTGGCAGTAACTTCTCTTCCTCCAGTCCAACTCCCTGATTTTTATGAATGCATATTCCTTCAAGCATCCATTATACTTCTAGACTGTAAAACAAAACTGATATCTATAGAACAAAATCAGAGGTGTTTCCTGAATGTGCCCTTGATGCACCGATCTTAAGAGGCACATGAGAACATTTTAGAGCTGGCTGTAGGATTCCTACCCCTAACTTACAGGAGGCAGGAGCAGTCTATCCAATAGACAGGTACAGAAGACATCACATATAGGACTGCTTTCCATAGGCTTACATGGGACTTCAGGGACGTGGTCTGAGGTACAGACGCATGTCGAATCCAGTGAATTCCTCCTCACTAGCCAAAGCCATCTCTATTTATACTCGAAGAGAGGCATTCTCATCCAATAGTAAACAGGGCAGTAAAAATTTGAGGAGGAGGGAGCTTAAGAACAAAGCAATTCGGGGGGCGTGGCGACGCCAGAGAGAAAATGGCCGCCTGAAGCACTCGCTCCGCGAACCCCACAACCCTTCTTTCAATCTACACAGACCGACAAACTTAAAAAACTCAGCACTGCATGGGAGACGATAGAAGACCTCTTCCTCGTCCGAACGACACAAAAATAGACAAGGTAAAGCCGCGAACAAACGCAAATCTAAACCACCTCGTTATCGGGCCCCGACGCTCCGTGCCAGCGAAAATGGCAGCGTCAGCTCCGGAGGCGGGAAAGGAAAACGACAGCGAGCCTGTCACATCGGCCGTCCTTAATGCCTCCCTGACTACAGCCCTTAGTAAAATGGAAAGGATGATGCTTGACAACATTTCCTTAATGTTAAAACCCTTATATGATCAATTGGATAACATGAAAAACAATATTAATGAGAACAGAGGGATTGCCGAGACAGCTCTTAACAACAGTCTCCTCAATCAAAATGCCATTCAAGACATGACGCAGGTAGATGAAGCTCTGGCTGAACGCACGCTAAAGATCGACCTCTCTACTCGACAACACAACCTAAAATTACGGGGGGTGGAAGAGAAATCAGAAGGGGCTGAAAACCTGATCACCTACATATCAAAATGGCTAGCTAAAGAAATCAAAGTTGAAGGTGACATACTGCCGACAATAACAAACGCTTATAGACTAGGCTCCACCAATGCGCTGCGAAGACGACCAGCACGAGACATTCTCATAACAGTTTTAGACCTGAGATACAAACAACGTATATTACAAACAGCCAGGCAAAACAGTCATTTATTGCTCAATGGCAAGCCGATAGAATTTTACCCTGACTTACCACGAGAAGCTATCGAAAAAAGGCACGAACTTAAGCCAGTCACCTCAAAACTTCTGGAGGCCAACTGCAAATATAAATGGATCTCGCCCATAGTACTTCAAACAATCCACTTGGGAAAAACATACAAGATCTCCTCGTTGGAAGAAGGCAGAGCGCTACTCCGCATGATGAACCTCGAAGAGCAAATGGACACTTCCACCTCGTCCCAAAAAAGAAGGCTTGAAACGGCATCACCACCGCCAAAGGCTCCAAAACAACAAGCAAGAAACTGAAACCATTTGGTCTCACGAGACGTTGTGACTGTGACGATTAAGGCAGATTGCACTGAGTTCTGACTGTTTACAGAGGCAACGCTGCAATTTGAATGGAGGGAAGCAAGAAATCCAAGCCGCAGTCCGTGTCTTCAGAGATTACTTCGGAATAATGTTTGAAAACTACTTGAATCCTCCCGGGTCTGCAGAGTCACTCTTTAAAATACCTTTAGCTTCAATAGCCCGCGGAGACAAAGCCACTTCAGACGTATTGCATTACAATACACGAGCTCTCCTAGCCTAGTTTGCATTTTAGCAAAGCCTGAGCAACAAACGGAAGCGCTTGTGTGAAACTTTAACGCCTAGCTCAGAGCAGTGCCTATGAGATACCTCTATTGTCTCAAGTTTATAGAAATATGGTTGGAAAGTTTGTCAGATTCTACTAGGTTTCTCATGTTCAGTGCTTATGAATACTGTTTTATATTATGTATACTTAAGGTTTAGTATGTTAAACGGTCAAACGCATGGTTTCTTATACTGCACAAACGGGGGGGAGGGGGGTTCGGGAACGGAGGGACTGTTTCTTGCCTCTGAGTTCTAAGTTTCCTAGAGGATTGCTAGGCAGAAAGGTCCTAGCCTTCTGTGTCTAGAAACTGTGACACAGAAGTCAAGGAAACAGCTAATTGTTTGTATTTCATTCCCTATAACAATTCCTATACAACTAATTACATAGGTTAGAGTCTGTTAATCTCCTACCTCAACTATAGTGAATTAATTGTTGTTTTGCTATATAAGAGTGAAGAGAGGAAGTAAACAATACCCATTAACTGCAAAAAGTCCTAATATTTAATTGAATATCTTTCTTGTTGATTGCTTCTACTTAAATATCCAATTAACTGATACAAGACCTTAATAATATTTGATTACAATCTTACACCCAAAACATAGTATATCAATTGGTGCTGTGATTTACAACAGAGTGAGGTGAGGAAGGAACTTATACTTATTAATTATAAAGTGTGTTTATACTCAAACATCTTTCTTGCTGAGTACGCTTTTTTTAACTATTCATTGAATCAGTAAGTGAATCTGATTATTTTTGATTTTATTCCTATACCTAAAACACAGTGAATTAATTGTTGTTGTGATTTATAGAAAAGAGAGGAAAGGAAGGAATTTACACCTATTGATTATAACGTGTTTTCATACTTATGTAAATATCTTTTATACTGATTGCTCCTCCTTTAATATCCAATTAATTGTTACAAGAATTTGAATATATTGAGTGTGGTACTTGTTTGGGGAATAACTACCTGTTCACTACAAACGCTAGTTTATAACAATTTTATATTCACATCAGTTGCGTTTTACTGATCATTGAAATAACTGCTGATTTTTCAGGAGAGAGGAAACAACTACCAACAGGGCACAAGCTTTGACAAAAGTGATATATACTTCTTAATTAACTGGTTCCTTACATTAACATAACTGATACAACCTAAGTGTCTTAATCTGGTTCTTTATTTTTTCTCCTTCTGTCTATTCTTATTGTTCTAGTGTGTTCCCCCTTTAGCTTCTCAACCCTCAACATAAAAAGTGATATTGGGATTCCTCAGGGGAAATACAAGACTTGGTAAGTTGCTACCTATAAATTCCAAAATAAAAAATAAAAATTCTTTATCGGAATTTAGATAATCTAAGACCTGATACTACTGTATAGCCTTTGTGTAAGAGTTCCTACTTCTTTCCAAATATGTTTACAAAAGTGTTGAAAGTGGTCTCGAATAATGTGAATGGCCTAAATAACCCTGTAAAACGCAAACGCATTCTAACTCAACTGAATAAATACCAAGCTGATATAGTGTTTCTTCAGGAAACTTTTCTGAAAAAGGGAACAGATTTGGTGTTTAAATCTCGAAAGTACCCAATACAGGTTCTTTCTCATGGCACTTCCAAATCCCGTGGGGTTGCGATCCTGATATCGAATAATGTGAAATTTACCTTACAATCACAACTCAGTGACCCAAATGGAAGGTTCCTGTTTCTTAATGGCATGTTAGATGGTAGAAACATTTCCCTTGCCTCACTCTATGCTCCAAATAAGGGACAACTCCCTTTCTTACGAACTACCTTAAGTCAATTAAAAGGCTTTGCCACGGGGGAAATCCTCCTAGGGGGAGACCTCAATTTGGTCACTGATAAACAGTTGGACACCTCCCATCACCAAGCCCATCCGAAGAAAACCAAAAAAAGGTTTACAGAACTAAAAGAAATGTTCCAGGAGAATGACCTGATAGACTCATGGCGCACCCTTAACCCTACTGTAAAAGATTTCACATTTTTCTCCAATAGACACCAAAATTATTCTAGACTTGATTACATCTTAGTATCCACTACTCTACAAAATAGGGTTTTGTCAACATCTATAGAACCAGCACACTGGTCTGATCACTCCAGCATACATTGTGTTATGGCCCCATATGACCCAACCACGCTCAATAGACAATGGACTCTGAACAATTTTTTATTAATGGACCCTTTATTGAGAGAGGACATTGCTAAAAACATAAAACAATATTTCAATGAGAACAATCAGGAAGAGACAACAGAGGTGATCAGATGGGATGCTTTAAAACCAACTCTTAGGGGTCTTTTAATTTCCAAAGCAGCATACCTGAAAAAAAGGAAACAAAAATTAGAACAGGAACTCAGGGCGAATATATCTAAACTTGAGAAGGAACACAAAGAAACTACCTGCAGAAAAATATACAAACAACTATTAGCAGCTAGACGTAACTTGACACAGCTAGAAGTCGCAAAAATAAAAAAACAATTAATATACACCAAACAAAAATACTGGTTTCGTACTCCTAGATTTCTCCGTCTCTTATCCCACAAGGTGAAAACACAAATGACCCAAAACACAATCTCTGCAATAAATAGCGCATCAGGGGTAACACACACTGAGACGGCAAAAATCTCAGACACATTTGAGAACTTCTACAAAAATTTATACTCTTCCACAAGTTCTAACTATAACTTAATGATGGAATTCCTAGGTAATGAGGGTAAAATGCCAAAGATAAATGAGGAACACAAAAATCTCATGGAGAACCCATTTACGGAGGAGGAGATCCTAGAGACCGTAAAATCCCTTAAACTAGCCAAATCACCGGGACCTGATGGGTTCACCGCAGAGTTCTATCGCTGTTTCAAAGCGGAATTAGTCAGGCCCTTGACGGCTGCTTGCAATGAAGTCTTAATGTCTGGTCACCTTCCCCCATCTTGGAGGGAAGCTCATACAGTCATAATCTTAAAAAAGGGAAGGGACCCCCTTCAACCGGGTTCATATAGACCGATATCGTTGCTAAACCAAGATTTCAAGATCTTGACAGCCACCTTGGCACGTAGGGTAAATTCCTTCATAGCAGATTACATCAATCCAGACCAAGTCGGTTTTATACCTAACAGAGACATAGCGGACAATACCATTAAAACATTGACACTCTTAAGGTACCATCAGAAATCTAAAAAACCAGGGTTACTATTGTCGTTGGACGTCGAAAAAGCCTTCGACTCGGTGGAATTTAATTACCTATTTGAGGTCTTGAAACATATGGGCTTTGGACACAAATTTATCGGAATGATTAAAAATTTATACTCATCCCCCACAACGAAATTAAAAATAAACGGCACACTCACAAATCCTATACCTCTTTTACGTGGTACCAGGCAAGGTTGCCCTCTATCCCCGCTCCTATTCGCTCTTGCGATAGAGCCTTTGGCTAATGCCATCCGTGCACACCCACTTATCTCAGGTAGCAACATAAGAAACAACGAATACAAGCTGTCTCTTTTCGCGGATGACATGATCCTTTACATCACGGATCCCATATCTTCCCTCCCACCTCTGCATGGCCTTCTAGAGAGATTCAGTACATTCTCAGGTCTGAAAATTAACAACAGCAAGTCACAATTATTACCAATAAATTTATCACCAGAGGAAGTTTTACATATCAAATCTCAGTATAATTTCCAATGGGTCACACACTCTCTCCAATACCTAGGTATAAAACTCCCAAAGAATCATGAATCCTTATATGACAGTAACTTTGGGGTTTTGAATACCGAAATTTCCACTTTGATCCATCAATGGAACAAACTTCATCTTAACTGGATAGAACGATTTAATTTAATTAAATCCTTCATCCTCCCCAAATTTATATTTTTATTTAGAACAGTGCCTTTACATATACCAATTCTGAACCTTAAGAAATGGCAAACCACACTAACCAAGTTCCTATGGAATGATAAGAAACCCAGGATAGGGTTCTCCACGCTACGTAGGTCTAAACTTAGAGGAGGTTTTGATCTCCCAGACCTCTTGTTGTACTATAGGGCAATTATGATGTCAACTTCATGTAAAATTCTTAGGACATCTACGCACCCTCTCTGGCTCAATTTATGTAATGATTTAATATATCCTCATCATTTAGAAGATATGATATGGTCATCCAGAAACTCAGGGGGCCCCTCAACTGACCTAATTGATCTAATACATGCTTCAATGCAATGTTGGAGAATACAAACTAAAACTCTCTTACCCAAGATCTCTAGATTATCTTCTTTTCTGAACCAATCCTGGTTTGTACCCGGAAGAAACCTGGATTTAGATAAGATTTGGAGAGAAAAACAGCTTTTTAGAATTCAAGATTTAACCACTAAAAAGGCATTAAAACAAAAAAAGAATTGGAGAAAAAATTGGATCATCCTATACCGTGGTTTTTTTATTTACAATTAAACCATCTTCTCTCATCTATAGACGTGTCAAAAATACTTTCCACACCTCCAACAGACCTAGAAAGAGTGATCATAGGATTTGAAAATAGAAACAAAGGCCTCATCTCGAAATTATACTCTATCCTTCTTCGAAACTCTAGCGTGAAACCACTAGCATACCAGGCTAAATGGCAGAAAGACTGCACATCTCTTATCTCTCCTGATCATTGGAAATCGCTATGGAACTCGAGCTGCTTTTTTAACAAAACCATAAACACAACTATACAAAATCTGAAGATAGTATCAAGGTGGTACTTAACTCCACATAAGCTATCCCGGATTTCACCGGACTATTCTCCTTATTGTTGGAAAGGCTGTCAGCAAATCGGGGACTATGCCCACTGTTGGTGGCGGTGTGCGAAAGTGCAACAATTTTGGTTAGATGTATTAAACGAAATCCAAAAAATTACCTCTGTCCATATCCCCTTCTCGCCGGAAATTATATTCTTAAACATTTGGCCATCTTCTCTGTGTTCCAGATTACACAAAGACACAATCGAGACGATGTTGGATGCTGCAAAAACAACTATAGCATCCCTATGGAAAGACCACAAAGCACCAAACTTAGATATATGGTATAAAAAGCTTTGGAACCATTACTTAATGGAAGCGGTCACAAGCAAATTGAACTACTCTTCTCCAACCCCTTTACGAGACACGTTTGCTGATAAATGGTTCACTGTGATGGATTATTTGTCCAGGCAACAATTTCTCTCCCCTGAGTGGTCCCAATATCACAAATGGATTTGAGTTCTATCTTGTACTTTATTCTTGTCGCTCTATTAAACATAATTTACTATTTCTTACTGTTATACAGGATCTTCCTCACCTTTTTCTTGATTTTTATCTTCTCTGTCTTTTCTCACTCTCAAGGATAACACATTTACATTTTGATTGAGTAAACAGGCTAGAAAAAAAGCAAGGTGTAATAGTTGTATAGGACTCTATGCAATACAAGGTTTTTGGTTAATTATATACATATGTAATTGTTCTATAATATGTGTTGAATTGTTTACATCTTGTCAATTAATGTTGAATTATTGTTCTTATTTTGTTATCATTGTATTAATCTTTGCAAAATTCTCAATAAAAATTCAAAAAAAAAAAAAAAAAAAAAAAAAAAAAAAAAAAAAAAAAAAAAAAAAAAAAAAAAAAAAAAAAAAAAAAAAAAAAAAAAAAAAAAAAAAAAAAAAAAAAAAAAAAAAAAAAAAAAAAAAAAAAAAAAAAAAAAAAAAAAAAAAAAAAAAAAAAAAAAAAAAAAAAAAAAAAAAAAAAAAAAAAAAAAAAAAAAAAAAAAAAAAAAAAAAAAAAAAAAAGAACAAAGCAATTCAAAAGCCATTTATATTCCGAGGATCTCGAAAACTGCAGACTAAATTGATGATCATGTTGGCAGTATCATACTGTCACAGTTGGGATTCTATTAAAAGTAGAATAGAAGAGGGGGGAGCCAGTGTTCTTTCTCATCCTGCAGTGCTATGAAGCAGGGGTGTTAAACATGTGGCCCGGGGGCCGGATCAGGCCCCCAGAGGACTTCGATCAGGCCGGCAGTGGAACTGGCTGTCTTCTGCATCTGCTTCCAGTTCTGCTGCTGCTGCATCATCGTAGGTTTGCGGCTTACAGATACACACCTGAACAGCATACTCAGGATTGCAACAGCACATACATTTTGATGCAATAATTCAGAGCAAAAGGTGTCAGTTATCGGACACTGTTAAATAAACAAAATATTGCAAGAGTGCTAATGTTTAAAGCATGTTTTTATTTTAAGTAAAAAAAAACACCTTTGTTTTTGTGTTCTTTATAAAGTTTATATTTCCGCTAATTGGCATTATGTTTTATGACACACGTTGCCTGGCCCAACAAGGTCTCATTTATGTCAGATCCAGCCCTCATAACAAATGAGTTCGACACCCCTGCTATAAAGCTCCAAGTCTCCCACTGGTTGCCAGGCTAGGCCTTGCAACCCTAAGCGGAAGATAAGGGGGGAGATAAAACATTGGTTGGTTGGTGGTGAGAAGAAAGAAGTAAAGAAGGAGAAGAGGATCCATATATTTACAACCAACATCTGACTCAGCCCCTTACCCAGAACGTTTTTGTTAGAGGGGCCCCCAAGGAGCCACTTCAGTAAAGTGGAGCTGACTACATCACAGGGTGGTTGTTAGGGAAATACAAAGGAGGAGAGACATGGCCAGGTAACAGTTGACGAGTAAAGGAGGGGGGAAGAGCAGAACCTGGGCGAGTTGAGAAATAATAAAGAAAGGCCAGGATTTGTGTCTGGGAGTTGCATTCTCTCTGAATTGTTGTGCATTGCTCTGGAATCACAGCACTACATCACAGGGTGGTTGTTAGGGAAATATAGAGGAGGAGAGACATGGCCAGGTAACAGTTGATGGGTAAAAGGGGGGGGGAGCAGAACGTAGGTCAGTTCAGAAATAATAAAGAAAGGCCAGGATTTGTGTCTGGGAGTTGCATTCTCTCTGAAACACTGTGCATTGCTCTGGAATCAAAGCCAAGATGTCTGGAAAGCATTGCCGAAGGAGCTGGGAAAGCCCCTCGAGGTTTTACAGACACAACCTGGTTCCATTGGCTAGCTGGCAGCAGCAGGAGGACAATGACCCCCCTGAGCAGCCCCTCAACCCCTGGTGCCAAAGGGCTATTCTCCTCGCATCCCCTTTCTACACCTCCCCCCCTGCCACCTTTGCAGGCTATCAGAGAGAAGAGCAAAGAAAGGAGCTTTGTCTTGCATCTCCTGAAGCATCTCAGGCACTACAATAGCACCAGCAGCAAGCCGAGTGTGGGCTGAGACGTTCTTCCCCTCCCCCGGCAAGCCAGGTGGGCACTTTGCAGAGAAGGGGAAGGGGGGGGGACACGGCAGTTCGGGGAGAGTGCCAGGCACTCATAGGCACACCTGTGTGTACATACCTGATCTGACTAACCAGACTGGCCGCCAGTTTCAGCAAAAGAAGTCACGGCACTTATGAAATAGTTGAAAAAAAAGGAAAAGCCCCTACGTTGACAATATTTCCTCTGATTTCCTAATGAATAATATCGAGTGGTGGGCACCACCTCTAACCATGCTTTTTTTCATTCATTGACTCAACAGGATGTATCCCAGAGGACTGGAGGCAGGCAATCGGGGTCATTTCCTGCAGGAGCGCACAGGAGCGGAGCTCCGGCAGTAAGAAGCACAGGGGGCAGGCACATGCAACAAGTCCCACCCCCTGCTCTCAGCAGCCGTCAGTTGGGCCATGAGGAGGAAGAAGCAGCCAGGTAAGTTGCAGAGCCTACCCCCTGGCCCACCTTCAGGTACAAGCTCTCCCTCCTCTGTGAGGACAGATCTACACATTCCCCCCACCGCCCAATAGCTAGCAATCCAAAACAGTCCCGTGGAGCCTGAGCGGTGGGTTTTGCCTTCGGACACACTTCCGGTGATGTCAGGGGGTGTGGCATATGTAAATACATTATGCAAATAAGTTATGCTAATGAGCTCCTGCACCTCTTTTTCTACGAAATGACCGCTGCAGGCAATCATCATACCATTCTACAAAGAAGGGAGAAGAGAAGATCCAGCCAACTACAGACTTAGTCTACTTAGCATTACGGGCAAACTATATGCTAGCCATTTATTGGATAAACTAAAATGCTAGATTGAACAAGAAGATATCCTTGTTTTAGAACATGCAGGTTGTAGGGAAGAAGGATCCACGCTGGGACACTGTATAAATATGCAACACCTAATAGAGAATTCCGTGTCCAGTAGGTAGGTTTCGCTATATGCTGCCTTTCTTGACTTGAGTTGAGTTTATTGGATAAACTAAAATGCTAGATTGAACAAGAAGATATCCTTGTTTTAGAACATGCAGGTTGTAGGGAAGAAGGATCCACGCTGGGACACTGTATAAATATGCAACACCTAATAGAGAATTCCGTGTCCAGTAGGTAGGTTTCGCTATATGCTGCCCTTCTTGACTTGAGATTAGCCAAGTTAAGCCTTGCCTCCATCGATTATTGGTTAAAATTGGCATACAACCCGAAGGGTTCGATAGCTTTAGTCTTACAATTTTCAATCCTCTTGGGAGAAGGCCATCTGGTCTGACCTGCAAAATATGGGTTTCTCTTTTGAATTGTTCTGTGAATGGGTTATGATCAAGCTAAATCAATGACCGAACAAAGGTTGCTCAATATAGAGTGACAAAGAGATATTAGCAATGTCCCAAACTTCCTGATTCCAGAGAAGCTCAAATATGTTGTTGCCCCAGTACCTTATCTCTCTGTCCTGGAGGAACCCAGTCAACAGAGAGTTTTCATCTTAGCAAGATGGTGAGTCCTCCCCACTGCAGTTTTAGAGGGGAGACATTAAAAAAAACTCCCATGAAGGAGAGAACCTGTCCATATGGCACCAAAGAGATGGAATCAGTTGAACATGTACTGTTTTACTGCCACTTTTATCAGGAGGTTTGGTTAAATATAATTTCCCCTCTGTTTAATAATTATCTAGGGTGTTCTGATGTTGATATTTTAAAGATGCTTTTAATTCCAGCAGCTTGTAGAATTTATCGTAAAATTTAATGTACAGATTTTAAATTTGAGAGATTTCTAACTATTGGTAATTGGTCGGACCACTTTTATCTCCCAGTGATTTTATCGTATAGCTTTTGCTTCTGATTTGTACTGGTTGTACCGGCCAAATAAATAAATTGATTGAGAGTCCTTACATATTCCCCACTTGTTATAAACTATTATTAATGGTTTCAATTGTTGAGCCTTCTGGGGACAGAGCTGCATTTGAAGAAGAAGAGAACATTTTTGTACCCTGCTTTTCTCTACCTTAAAGGTAAAGGTTCCCTTGCTCGAAAGCCAATCGAGTCCGACTCTAGGGTTGTGGTGCTCATCTCCATTTCAAAGCCGAAGAGCTAGCGCTGTCCAGAAACATTTCCGTGGTCATGTGGCCGGCATGATTAAACACCAATGCGCATGAAACGCTGTTACCTTCCCACTGAAGTGGTACCTATTTATCTACTTGCAATTTCTTACTTTCGAACTGCTAGGTTGGCAGGAGCTGGAACTAGAGACAGGCGCTGCACCCGTCTTGCGGCACCTGGGTCTTGAACTGCTGAACTACTGACCTTCCACAGCCTGCAGTTCAACACCTTAACCACTTGAGCCACCGCAGCTCCTTCTCTACCTTAAGGAGTCTCAAAGCAGCTTACAATCACCTTCGCTTCCTCTCCCCACAACAGGCACCTTATGAGCAATGCTCCCACTAAGATGTGGAGTCTTGTGAGCAAAAATTCTACTTTGTGAGCTGCTGGCGTGAAAGTTGTGAGCGAGCGATTTGGCTGCTACATCAACGAGTTTGCTATGGAGCCATCCTTCCTGAGCGCAGTCAAAAATCCGTGAGCCGGAGGCTAAAAAACTGCGAGCTAGCTCGCACTGACTCAGCTTAGAGGGAACACTGCTTATATGGTAGTTGGGGCTGAGAGAGTTCAGAGATAACTTTGACTGGCCCAAGGCTAGGGATGGGCATGAACTGGCTCACACACTAAAGTTCATGAGGAATTTTGGCCACAAAGTGATGTTCATGACAGGACCACCAGCATGAACTTTTGACAAACTTTCCAGCTGTTTGTGGTGGTTGGTGAACAGATACATTTCCAGACAGACTCTCTCTGCTCAATCTAAATGTTTACAAAACTTCAAAGCAATGGGGGGTGGACCTTGGAGGGCATGTGGAGGCATCCGGGGGGAGGTCCTCTGTGTCTTTGATGTCTCTGGCTTGCACAGGATCCATTTGATGACCCTCCTGAACCCGTTCCTGCCAGAATGACTGCCTGTCAATGACAAATAGGCAGAGAGTCATGGCCAATTGCCGCCTCAGGTTCTCTCTCTTTCACTCCCAGAGACGTTCACAGACAACATAGCCAAGCCCCCCCCCTCCAAACTCTCCGGTGATCTCCAGCTGACTGTCCTCTACCTACCTTCCAAGTTTGGTGAGGATTGGATTTACAGCGTCTGAGTTACAACCAATGCTCCCTCTAAGCTGTGGGGTCTTCTGAGCAAAAATAGGGGAGCGGTGGCGCAGTGGGTAAATCCCCTGCATAATTATAACATCTGAACTGCCAAGCTTTGTCAGTTCTAGCCCCACGCTGGTGTGAGCAGCCACACCTTGTCCCTAGCTCATCGTCGACCCAGTGATTCGAAAGCTTCGGCAAGTAGATATTGGGGACCACCCGTAAGGGGGTGGGCACACCACACCCCTGGGGAGGTGTTAGTTGCCAGTGTGTGTTATCTGCTGCGCGAGATCAAAAAGTGGAAAAATCTGTTTCGGCATTACCTGCAGTGGAGTGAATCAGCCAGGCGGTGGCAGTGTGACATCAAAAGCCCTGACGTCATCAGCCAGCAGACGGAATACATGCCGTCGGGACATGACTGATACAGCCTGCAGAGCATGAGTGGGAAAAAGCGATCAATAAATCGAAAGTATTATTATAAGTATTATTACTTTGTGAGCGACTGGCATTAAAGTTGTGAGCGAGCGATTTGGCTACTGCCTAAATCAGTTTGCTCTGGAGCCGTCCTTCCTGAGCTGAGACGAAAATGTGTGAGCCGGAGGCTAAAAAACTGTGAGCTGGCTTACACTAACTCAGCTTAGAGGGAACACTGGCACAACCCCCCCAAAGAAGGTACTCCCAGGAGAGTGCTTTCTGGGGAAATGACAGGCAGTCCTCACCAAATCCGGACAGCAGGTTGAGGAGAGTCACCCAGAGATCCCCTACGAGTTTGGTGTCTCTAGCACACTGGGGGGGGGGGCATTCTACCACATCACAAACCTCATGAACCGAAGTGGTTCATTCGGTGGCTAAAAGTCTGTGATGGTTTGTGCACAGCTCTAACATACTAAGAGAGCTGCAGTGGCTCAAGTGGTTAAGACGCTGAACTGCAGGCTGTGGAAGGTCAGTAGTTCAGCAGTTCGAGACCCAGGTGCCACATGAACCAATTTGCAGTGGATGCAACGGGGTTAGAGGAGATGGCTGTGGAGACAGAAGAAAGTGTAAGGGTAACAATGTTACAAAGTTACTCCACCAAAGTAAAATTGGCCCCTTGAAGGCCTCCCATGCTTAAACACAAAGCCTATTTTATGAACGATACATTTCTCAGGAAATATCTTGTTTGATTTAAAAATTTAGCAGTACAATAGATTGGATTGTGCCACTATAGGAACCTTTACCTTTACCTTTACCTAACATACTAATGAGACTGCCGATCCCTGCCAACATTTACCAATTTGCAGTGGATGCAACGGGGTTATAGAAGATGGCTGTGGAGACGGAAGAAAGTGTAAGGGTAACGATGTTAAAATGTTACTTCAGCAAAGTAAAATTGGCCCCCTGAAGGCCTCCCATGCTTAAACACAAAGCAGTACAATAGATTGGATTGTGCCACTATAGGCCAAGTCTTGTAAACACTCGTGCTGGGGGTAGGGGTTGATGCTGGATTAAATGGCAAAGGAAGTGAGGTTTTATTTTAGGGGGGGGGGAGTCATTTCTTTTTGTTCCTCAGTTAACCAAAAAAAAGAATACTTTTTGTCAGGTTTACACTAGCACAACCTGTACACAGTTCTTGAAAGATGTTAAAGATGTGTGGAAGAAAATGGGTGGCATTACTCTAAGGCATATGAAAGATGCCATGGACACGTAAAGAGAGGGAAAAAGGTTTTCTGTGAGAAAATGAGCACACCTCTCACAGTTCTAAATTACTGTACTTTAGCTAATATTGTAATCCAAGGCTGACAACTGGGGGGGGAAAGCATATTAGAGGATAAATTATCCCATGGCACAACAAAATATGTTCTCACTAAAATGGGCATTTGGGGGGGGGAAATCCTTTCAACAGATGCTTCATTTTGAACATTCTTTACATTACTGGCCATATATATTCCCCAGCAAATACCAGCTACACTGTACATCACAGTCAGATTACATTCAGTAAAAGAATACATTTTCATAGCTCGCCTTGGCAAAAGCTCTACTGCCAGTCATTTCCCGCATATCCTTCTCACATTTGCATGCTCATCCACCCACTTCCACAGATGCCAGGTGCACTTGCAACATGCCGCATAGCAAGTTTAGAATTGGTGCATCACATCCTGAGCCTACTGGATCTTTAGACTGCTAACAGATATTCTTACTCTCATGGTGGCAGAGCTGAGTTTGAGAATTCCACCAAAGTGCTGATTCCGAAGAGTTAACTTGTACGATACGACTCCCAAAATGTATGTTGCGCTAAAATCTTAGGCATACACTGGAAAATTTAATATAATTTCTGATTTATTGATGTTATTTATAGTCCTCCTTTCTCACATGGCCTCAAGGTGGAGTACACATAGGCTGCGATCACACACGCTAAACAATCCACTGTCCCGCTGGATTTTACTGTGTGAACTGACAACATCCAGCTGGAAGGCGCACTGAAAGTGTGTTGAAAGTGGATTATTTAGTGTGCGTGATCGCAGCCATAGTGAGCCAGTACAATCACACCAAAAAATGGGACATTCAGTAACCAATGCCTTAGGTCTAGTTTCTAGACCTAGCAACCCAAGAACCAGCTCCAGTCTCCTAAATCATGCAGCTGTACACAATTAAAATATGTCAGTCCAGCTGCAAGTCTCCAGGTGGTCATCCAGTTTCGGTGGATCAACCACCACTACTTAGGGAAAATCCTACATTCAGCAACTATATTCAGCAGTAGAAGAAGGGCAGCATAACTTAGGAGCAGAGCACATGCATGCGGTCACTGTTTCGATCAGCAGTCGTAAGGATTTAAGTGGGATAGCCTAGGGGAAAAAAAACTTCTCTGGGAGAAGTTAAAGAGATTCTGAGAGTCAGAGAAGACACAACTAGGTTGGATGGAAAGACTTCTCCCTGGAATATAAATCTGCCCTGTTCGAGGTGTCTGGATATTTCATTTATGTAACCACCAGTGCTGCTGTCACCAGCATCCTCGACACTGAACTTGGGGTGGTCTTTCATGAGAGAGAGACACCCCAAAACGACCTCTGAACCAGCACAAGCAGTGCCCTCGTGAGGCCAGGCTTGACTTAAACAGTGGCTTTTGCTGGGAGGCTAAGAGAACCACATCTGGGCTGAGAAAACTCATGCTGGCTGTACTCCATGCTGGCTGTACTGCCAAGCGCTCTCCATGCAAGCAGCCCCACCCCACCCCCCATGTCTATCCTGTCAGCTCAGTCCAAAGAGGACCGGAATGGACAAGTCTCTGCCCTTGCCTCAGGCATATTCCACTGACCAAATGGCCAGTCTTTTGTCTGTCAAATGTACAGGCAGGCAGGGACAAAGAGCCTGTGGCCTGTGCTATTGTCATGAATAAAGTACATTGCATGTTTCCATCCCCCTCTCCTGTTTCACCTATGACAGGAAATACCTTTGGAATAATCCTCTAATTCCTGTCTCCATACATTTGTCTGCATTCTTACACCTATGCATTATCTGCATTCTTACACCTATGCCAGACCTATCAAGGTAAAGCATTAACTTTCAATGTCTACTGAATGGTCACCCATTCAGGTTCATCCTGCCACACATTAAGAAACATCACTTCTTTTGTTTGGCACCAGGGCAACGCCAGACCACTCTATTATTCCACAATGGACACCCACAGGCCAACCTGGCTTAATCACAGTATATCCAGACTCTGCCCCTCTGGAGGTTTATTGGTCACATCTAGGCCTTGCCCATCCTGATGCCACACACCCCTGGGACTCATCATTGATCTCCACCAAGACACCGTCACCTTGAAACGGAAAGAACCCACCACGGAAAGAACCTTGCTGTTTGGGTGCCTGGTAGGCATTCACCCTTCCCCTTGCACTGTGGCCCTAGTTAGGATGATTTAAATGTCTCTGTAAACCGCTCCGAGCCCTCGGGAAGGAGCGGTATATAAGTTGAAAGTGTAATGTAATGTAATGTAATAAACCTCTTGGTTTAGGCCATAAACTTATCTCCATGGACATCTGGACAGGTAGTATCACCCCATAACTGACCCCTCTATTAGCCATCAATCATCTCTGCTTTCTTAGTTCTGTACTGTGTGAATGTTTGAATATTGTTTGTATGCTTGAGAATATTTAGTAAAGAAATCATTATTTTAGCTACCCAGTATCTGTGTCTATTCTTGGGTTCTTGGGAATTCTAACTCCAGTATACACAGGTCTGATCCTATAGTTATGCCAATCTATTATTAAGAAATAGAGCAATTTGGCCAACACTGCTCCAGGATACAGTGATGTCAGACTCCTTCCACGGAGGATACACCAAACGCATTCTGATAGACAACCTCTTTCGGGGCTAGAGGGGATCTCGGTTCATTTTAGTCCTTTAAAAAAATATCTGGAACTCTTGGCCCACAACTTCTGATTGTGATATAAATATGTGTTGTGCTTCTGTCCGTTCTGCTATGCATCTTTATCCAGCATTCAGCTGAAGGTAGTAGGATTAATTACGGATCACTAGGTACACCACAACGTGGATTCTGGGAGTTCTGAGAACAATCTTCTGATGAACATGTAAATTCTCAGTGCTCTTCTGAGTTCCTGACCCTTGGATCAGAAGACAGAGAATTTAGGGTCTTTGTGGATAACTCCCAAATATGACAACCTTCTCATTGCTCATGTAGTGACTTACCTTAAATTAACAGTGCATCCCTAAGCATATTTACACTCTTCCAAACCTACTGAACTCAATGGAATCAGAAAGGTGCAACCCTAGTTAGGATGCCACTGGAAACCTCTGCATTAGGATGGCACTGGAAACCACTGGATACCAGCTCAATTCAACCCAAGGTCCAATTCCTTTCCATTCATAAACCTGTTAGGTGGAGCCAACAGTGAGATTTCTTTCTACCCAATCATCTCCTTCTGTTGTGCAGAGAAGAAGAGAAAAGCAGGGTATAAAAACCTATTTATTTATTTATTTTGTTAAATTTATATCCTGCACCTCCCCACTGAGGCAGGCTCAGGGAGGCTTACAATATCTCTATTTCTCTATCTCTCTATCTCTCTATCTCTCTATCATCTATCTATATCTGCTAAAACACTGAAATATAATGAAACACAAATTAATTCAAATCACAATATATAAATCGTACATTCAGACAGATGTTAATGTCAGATGGCGTCAGTCTCTCAGGATCAAACGGTCGCCCATCACCCTAGTCCAGGCTCATGCCAGGCTGTTGGTGCTGGTGTTGGTGGTAGGGCCAGGGCCAGGATGTTAAAGGCGGCACCTTAATTGAAAGCCTGGTGGAAGAACTCCGTCTTGCAGGTCCTGAGGAGCTGTAGAAGGTCCCGCAGGGCCCTGATGTCATCCACGAGCACATTCCACCAGCAAGGGGCCACCACAGAAAAGGCCCTGGCCCTCGTTGCAGCCCGGGGCTTCTTTAGGGCCCGGGAGGACCAGCCGATTTTGGGATCCCAATCTCAGTGCTCTCCCGGGGACATGTGGGGAAAGGCGGTCCCTTAGGTATGTAGGTCCCTGGCCATATAGGGCTTTAAAGGTAAGAACCAGCACCTTGAACTGAATCCGGTATACTATAGGCAGCAAGTGCAGCATTTTTAGGGCGGGATGGATGTGTTCCCACATGGGAAGACACAATAGCAGCCTCGCCACTGCATTCTGCACCAGCTGCAGCTTCCGGATTTGAGACAAGGACAGGCCCATGTAGAGAGCATTACAGTAATCCAATCTTGAGGTGACCATTGCAAGGATCACTGTTGCCAGGTCATTGCTTGCATGGATCACTGTTGCCAGGTCATTGCATTCAAGGAATGGTAAAAGGCCGACTTGGCAGTGGCTGCTACCAGGGCCTCCATCGTTAAGGAGGCATTCTGGATATTCATCTTCTTCTGTTTTTCTGGAATATAATATGGACAGGGAATATGCTGACTTTCTCCCTCTCTTGCACATATACTCTCTCAAGTTCAGTATCCTGAAGCTACTTACCTATACTTGGAACTTAGCTGTGTCATAATAGTACGGGGGGGGGTCCCCATTATCCCCCCAGGTTTAATTTCTCATGGTTCTCCAGCCTGTGAAATTATAATCTGATTAAATTAAATTCTTCAGAATGCAAACGTCTGAAAAGAGCAAAAAAGATTAGCTAAGTAACCCACTGAGGGGGGAAAGAACTTTGAATCAAAAGCCACATTCTCCGCGAAAGCAGCACCACATTTAGTAGGCCCTGGCATATAAAATCTGTCAGCTAAAACACCGAGTAAAAAGATCAGATGTCTATATAGTCCAAATGGGTGGGTGTAAAATCAAACCACTCACTTAGAACATTTGAGAAAGGTCACATAAATGCAAGGTCGCTTTCATGTAACTGCCAACTATACCATTTTCCGTTTCAGGCAAAATTAGCTAAAACATACAAATCACCCATGGCGTTGTTTCTGTTTCGCTGAAGGACACCGCCGTCGGGCGCTTTCCATTCAATATCTTATTTTATTTGTTTCATTATAATAGGGAGACCTTCGCATGGAGTGATCCTAGAGAAATATTGCCAAGCTGTTATACAGTCAGTCAATGTCATTATTGTTCTTCATTTCATATAAAGCTAATGCACAATCGTATAATACATTGTGATGTGTCTGCATCATGGTGTGCCAGGAGAGAATAGCATTAACTACTTTTGGGGTAAGAATTAATCTGATGCCAATTCAATTATGGCAATCTGTTGGAGCGGAGGATTGGGGAGGTAGGGCTTTCTGCTTGTGGTTGGGGGGGGGATTGCGACCCCAGGGGCCAGTGTTCCCTCTAAGCTGAGTTAGTGTGAGCCAGCTCACAGTTCTTTAGCCTCCGGCTCACACATTTTTGTCTTAGCTCAGAAAGGATGGCTCCGGAGCAAACTCATTGATGCAGTAGCCAAAGTGCTCACTCATAACTTTAATGCCAGTCGCTTCCACAGTAGACTTTTGGCTCACAAGACTCCACAGCTTAGAGGGAGCATTGCCAGGGACATTCATCTGCCCCCTTTTATCATTATCTTCTCCCAGCTGGTGAAGACTTTTTGTTTTGTTTTCTTTGTCATTCCCTCAATGACTCTGAATAACATTCCTACCTGTCCACCAGTGTTCCCTCTAAGCTGAGTTAGTGTGAGCTAGTTCACCCTTTTTCAGCCTCCGGCTCACACATTTTTGTCTCTGCTCAGGAAGAAGGGCTCCAGAGCAGACTAATTTATGCAGTAGCCAAATCACTTGCTCACAGCTTTTATGCCAGTAGCTCACAAAGTAGAATTTTTGCTCACAAGCCTCCACAGCTTAGAGGGAACATTGCGTCCACATGTCTATGTGTTTTGCTTTTAATTAAAAGAAGTGTGTGTGTGTGTGTTAAGTTCCATCAAGTCCCTTCTGATTAACAAAAACTGTATGAATTAATGACCTCCCAAATGTCCTAATGTTAACAGCTTTGCTCGGGTCTTGCAAACTGAGACCCATGGCTTCCCTTTATAAAGTCAATCCATCTCATGTTGGGTCTTCTCCTATTCTTGCTGCCTTCGACTTTCCCAGGCATTATTGACTTTACCAGTGTCTTCTCATCATGTGAAGAAAGTCTAATAGCTTCAGTTTAGTCATTTCAGCTTCTGGGAAGAGTTCAGGCTCAATTTGTTCTAGAACCCATGTATTTGTCTTTTTGGTGGTCCGCAGTATCCATAAAACTCTCCTCCGACACCACATTCTAAAGGAATGAACTTTCTTCTTGCCAGCTTTCTTCCATTGTCCAACGTTCACACCCATACATACTAATGGGGAATATTATGGCATGAAGTAAGAACATAAGAGAAGCCAATGTTGGATCAGGCCAATGGCCCAGCTGGTCCAACACTGTCACAACATGGCCAAAAATACTAGGTGTCATCAGGAGGTCCATCAGTGGGGCCAGGACACTATTGCCCCCCAAGCACCAAGAAGACAGAGCAGCACTTGCCCCAGACTGAGAGTTTCTATCTATACTTTGTGGCTAATAGCCACTGATGGACCTCTGCTCCATATGTTTATCTAATTCCCTCTTGAAGCTGTCCATGCTTGTAGCCGCCACCACCTCCTGTGGCAGTGAATTCCATGTGTTAAATCACTCTTTGGGTGAAGAAGGACTTCCTTTTATCTGTTCTAACCCGACCGCTCAGCAATTTCATTGAGTGCCCACGAGTTCTTGTCTTGTGAGAAAGGGAGAAAAGTACCCCTTTCTCTGCCTGCTCTATCCCAGGGATAATCTTATAAACCTCGATCATGTCACCCCTCAGCCATCATTTCTCCAAGCTAAAGAGCCCCAAGCATTTTAACCTTTCTTCATAGGGAAAGTGTTCCAACCCTTTTATCATTCTAGTTGCCTTTTTCTGAACTTTTCCCAATGCTATGATATCCTTTTTGAGGTGCGGTGACAAGAACTGTACACAGTACTGCAAATAAGGTTGTGCCATCGATTTATACAGGGGCACTATGATACT
>NW_015167676.1:39968-57264 GCF_001447785.1 Gekko japonicus
TGTCCTTTTATCCCATGATTTTTGAGCTTACTTAGGAGCCTTTGATGAGGAACTTTATCAAAAGCTTTCTGGAAGTCAAGGTAAACAATATCTATTGGATCCCCCTTGTCCACATGTTTGTTCACTCCCTCAAAGAACACTAACAGGTTAGTGAGACAAGATCTTCCCTTACAGAACCCATGCTAAGTCTGCCTCAATAGTTTTTGTTCATCAATGTGCTTACTAATTCTTTCCTTAATAATGGTTTCCTCCAACTTACCTGGTACTGTCGTCAGACTGGCTGGCCTGTAATTTCCGGGATCTCCTCTGGAACCCTTTTTAAAGATGAGAATGACCTTAGCTACCTTCCAGTCCTCATAAATGGAGGTAGATTTTAATGAAAGATTACATATTTTGTCAGGAGATCCACAAGTTCACATTTGAGTTCTTTCAGAACTCTCGGATGTATGCCATCTGGGCCTGGTGATTTATCAGTTTTTAAGTTGTCTATCAGTTTTAGGACCTCCTCTCTTGTCACCTCAATCTGACTCAGGTCTCTCAACACCGCTCCCGAAATCAGCGGTTCTGGAGTGTGCAAGCACTTCTCATCTTCCACAGTGAAGAAAGAGTAACTAGATCTTGGTCAGGAGCAGGACACCCTTACACTTAACGCAGGGCTCTTTTTGTAGCAGGTACTTCTTTGCATATTAAGCGACACACCCCTAATGTAGCCAATCCTCCAAGAGCTTACAGTAGCTCCTGTAAGAAGTAGAAGCGTTTGAATTTGAATTTTAGGAACTACATGGGAGACTGCAAGGATGGGAGGATAAGTAAGGCCCTGAAAATGATGTGGTGGAAGAACATCATAAAAAGAAATCCAGATAAAATGTAGAGATTTGAGGAAGGAGATATGAGGCTACTTGCCAAGGCTTTCAGTAGCTGTAAGGAAGAAAGAACAATTTCTGAGTGTATAGAATATGTTGATAATTTAGTTAGAAAACTTGATCAGGATTCATGGACTGAAATAACGCACTGAAGTCTTATTGAACTGTTTGCTGTTTGCATGGGATTTGGTTTCAGTGAATGAAAATAAGAACTGGCACAGCATTTAGGATTACTAGTAAATCTGTAAAGGAATCTTACTTTCTGAGGGACATTCTGGTTAGATGCAATGAAATTCACTTCAGAAAGGTATTGAATAACTGCAGGACCAAATGTTGCTAGATATTTCTTCAATTACTATGCAAAGGAGAAGAAAACTTCTTCTAGAAGGTTAACTGAAGAGATGTAGTGCTGCGGATTTCTTTTTAAACTAATGGTATAAAAACAAAGGATAAACAATCACTGTGTGGACAGTAGAAGGGCAGAAAATTAGTAGCATTTTTTTTTGGGGGGGGGATGCAGACCACAAAGTAGAAGCCAAAGTTTACAATGTGAACCAGGAAGAAGTAAAACTAGTGAGGAGGGAATCTTTCAACTTTTAAATGTATACGTTTACAGTCTCTGTAGAAGAACAAGGAACAATGTGTTTAATTTTAGCCAGGCAGATCTGTATTTAGAGATTTCTTGTACTCATAATACGGCTAAATTTAAACTTGTCTGTTCATATTATGGTCCGTGTAGTCCATTCAAAAGATGAGACCTTTGAAAATCATTTTGAAAGACATTCCAGATACTCTGCCTCTTCAAGAAACACACCTTAAAGTGTATTAGGAAATGTACATACATACCTTATTTTAAAGGGCATGTTTGTCGCACAGCCACATCTAACAAAATTGAACTAATGATGAATGCATAATTCATATTCAGGTGGTAATTATATAATTATAGATTCACCTATTTTAGGTGAAACCACTCAGATGATATTTGTTACAGATGGATTCCTTGGACAGATGCCAGTTTGCCTTCCACCTGTTTTTCTAACAGAAAACAAAAGGCATTGTTTCAAAAACAATTGATTAAAAAATAGGAAATGCCTGTGTATTGATGTTGCTATTTGACATTCAGATGTGAATGAAACTATTGAAGCATTGTGTTCTGTTATAAAGTCTTCATAATAAATTCCAAGTTTGTGCTTTGGTTATATAACTGGTGGATTATGGTTTTCCATTGTGTGAGAGGAATGTTACTGTATTAATTATGGCAGCAGTTTCATTTTATTGTATTGACCATAGGTCATAACAATATATAACATAATCTTCCACATACTAAAACTACAAATTTAGCAAAATTAACAAAATTACAAATATAGTACAAGGCTAAACCATATTAAAAGTTCAAAACAATTTGAACAATTATTATAACTATTATAGGAGCTGCGGTGGTTCAAGTGGTTAAGATGTTGAACTGCAGGCTGTGGAAGGTCGGTAGTTCAGCAGTTTGAGACCCGAGTTGCCGCATGATGGAGTGAGCTCCTGTCTCTAGTTCCAGCTCCTGCCAACCTAGCAGTTTGAAAGCAAGAAATTGCAAGTAGATAAATAGGGACCACTTCAGTGGGAAGGTAACAGCGTTCCGTGCGCCTTGGTGTTTAGTCATGCCGGCCACATGACCACGGAAATGTCTTCGGACAGCACTGGCTCTTCGGCTTTGAAACGGAGATGAGCACCGCAACCCTAGAGTCGGACTCGACTGGCTTTCGAGCAAGGGAACCTTTACCTTTTACTATAACTATTATTCCATACAGTTCGATCTAATCCTTCTTGCCATTAATGAAAACAGTGACTGTATTAGAAACATTAGAAACCTCATCTGCAAGCAAAAGTATTACTTTTTCCAAGTCTGAAGCTCCTTCCCACATGGATAGCATATTAGTAATAAATTTGTTTTGAGGGTCATGGTGAAGGGGACATCTCAAAATATAATGGATCAGATTGTCTATTTCTCCCATACCACACACACAGAATCATGACGGGGTAGGAACACTTAAGAAACGGCCCAATCGAACCACTGAGGGCAGAGCTTGAAATCTTAAACTAGTAAAGTCCATCCTTAATTTCATTGTTGTTAAAGTCTTCATATAAGAAGACCTAACATGATATCTTTTTAGAAATTTGAAAAAAGGGACCACTGTGGATCGAGCGATTACCTATTTCCCCACCCGTTTTAAAGACCCATTCCTTCAGCTCCTGTCCTGGTGTTTTAGTATTTAACAGCTCCTTTGGAATTGCATACTTCGATGGAATAAAATCCAGATATTCCTTTTGTTGTTGATGTTGTTCAGTCACACAGTCGAGTCCGACTCTTTGCGACCCCATGGACCAGATCATGCCAGGCCTTCCTGTCTTCCGCCGTCCTCTGAAGTTTGCTCAATTTCATGTTCGCTGCATCTATGACACTGTCTAACCATCTCATCCTTTGCTGTCCCCGTCTTCTTTGACCTTGTTATGTCGTGGGTTGCCGCATGGATAAACGACCGACGACGACGACGTGGTGCATGGCACGCTTTATTTGGTACACAACAAGAACAAGGAACAAACGGCCGGCAGGCCAACTATATACATGCCTGGGGACACACCCCTGGTCACCATTGATGGGTTTGAATCTCCCGCCATGGTTCCCATTGGTTCCCCAGTGGAGGGACTTGGAGCCTAGTCCCTATTGTTCTTCCAGAGCCAAGCTCTGGCTGTTCGCTGGCCCCCAGTGGTGGTCAGCATACACTACAGACCTTCAATCCTTCCCAGCATCAGGGTCTTCTCCAGTGAGTGCTCCCTTCTCATTGGGTGGCCAAAGTATTTGAGCTTCAGTTTCATTATCTGGCCTTCCAGGGAACAGTACAACAGAAATACAGAGAAGTGTCAATAAAGCCCATGCTATGATAGGTAACAGCGTTCCGTGCACCTTGGTGTTTAGTCATGCCGGCCACATGACCACGGAAACGTCTTCGGACAGCGCTGGCTCTTCGGCTTTGAAACGGAGATGAGCACCGCAACCCTAGAGTCGGATTCGACTGGCTTTCGAGCAAGGGGAACCTTTATCTTTTTTATGATAGGGAAGTTAAATGTAGAGACTGCAACAGGCTCAAGATCACCCAGTGAGTTTCCGTGGGAGAACTGAAACTCAAACAGGGTTGTCACATGTCCTAGTGTGATACCGCAGCCACTATATAAGTTTGGTCTCAATTGGGTAAAAGGCACTATAGGTTACGGGGGGGGGAGGAGATTGGATTGACACCCCACCCTTCACTCAGAGTCTCAGAGCAGCTTACAAACTTCTTTCCCTTCCCCTCCCCACAACAGACACCCTGTGAGGTAGGTAGGGCTGAGAGATCTCTGAGAGAACTGATCTTGAGAGAACAGCTCTGAAAGAACTTATGACTGTCCCAAGGTCACCCAGCTGGCTTCACATGGAGGAGCCGGGAATCAAACCCAATTCTCCAGATTGCAGTTTGCCAATCTTGACCACTACGCCAAACTGGCTAACAGCACTACAACCTGTGAATCTGCTTTTTAAAGGAGAGTGAAATCTCCAAAATAGGCCAAATCCTCAATCCTTGGTTGGCTACGTCATCAATACACAGTGCATCAGCCTTATTTGGACGGAGCTATCATCCAGCCCATTACCAGAACGCCTACTGTCTTACTTGATTCTGCTGAAAAAGGAAATTAGTATTGGAGGTGTGTATATGGATGACACTACTCCAGCTATCTGAACATCAGCCATCAGTTTCACACAGATGTTAAAACAGGGTGAGGAGCAAGATGGATGCTTTAAGGAATCTATGAAATAAGCACCATGAAGCTGAGCAGCCATACTTAGCACCCCCATCTGATTTTAGTCAGTAGGGATGTTTTTCCAGTGTTCATATTAAGAACACAAGAAGAGCCCTACTGGACCAGTCCAGTGATCAATCTAGTCCAGCATCCTTTCTCACACGGTGGCCAACCAGTTCCTCGTGAGGTCCAACAGCAGGGCATAGAGGCTGAGACCTTCCCTTGATGTTCCCTCTTGGCACTGGGATTCAGAGGTTTACTGCCTCTGAATATGCAGGTTCCCTTTAGCCACAAAGGCTAATAACCACTGATAGACCTGTTCTTCACAGATTTCTCTAATCCCTTTTAAAGCTATCTATGACTGTGGTCATCACTACATCCCCTGGCAGCAAATTCCACATTGTAAGAAGTAGTCCTTTTTGTCCATCCTGAATCTACTACCCATTAGCTTCATTGAATGTCCTCAAGTTCTAGTGTTTTGGGAGAGGGAGAAAAGGTTATCTTCAGTAGTGGTCTGATATTGATAATGAACACATTTTGGCTCAGTGCTGAAACAAAAGAAGCCAGTTACATATGTGTGAGCAGACATTTTCCACTGCGAGATCTTCAGATCTAAACTTCTCTGTATGCATGCTCTAAGTCTACTTTTAGCCAAAATCTAGGATACAGGAAGTATACCAGAGGTCATTTCAGGGGGGATTGCGGGGGAACGCAGTTCCCCTGGGTGAGGTACGGGGGGCGGGGCACATGACGAAGCCCCGCCCCCTGCTTCCGGCCACCCCGCTTCCAGCCCTCATTCAGCCAGGAAGAGGCAGGAGAAGAGGGAGGGTAAGTTGCTTCCTCCCTGCCTCTCCCCACCCCTGCCTGCCTGGGGTCAGGGAGGGCCTTCGCGGGGCTTCCTTGCACTCCCGCCGGCCTTGCAGGTCCACCGCCGGGCCCCTCATGGGGCTCGGCAGTGGAGCTGCAAGGCCGGTGGCGGCCGGGACCGTTGGGGGCAGGGTGTGGGGCCTTATGACACACTTCCAGTGATGTCAGGGGGTGTGGCATATGCTAATGAGTTATGCTAATGAGTTCCCCCAGCTCTTTTTCTACGAAACGACCCCTGAAGTATACTATGGGTCAGAACCTTTTAGATTAACTCTTCATTGGGATGTTTCCTTAGTTCCGTTACAGCAATTATTTCTGTGTCCTGAGCTTGAGCTAAAAATGAACTTCAGCTTAATGTGCATTTTGTACAGATGGAAAAGCTTTTTTTTTTACAGTGTGAGCTATAGATCAGTTCCCTGAAATGGCAGTTTAACTGCATATAAACTGCATAAATCAAGTATACAAAATACGTAAGCAGAAAACAAATAAAATGCTACATTGTAAGGCAAACTAAAAAGGAAACTAAAATGTTGACAGAGGAATATATGCATAAAAAGTTAAACTGAACACCACATTCATGTATTTTTACCTGTCGGTCAAGTAGGATCAGAAGTCTGAAGCATAATGCCCCATGCCGATCTCATCCAACCAGACTAGAAAAACATCATGGTCAATGAGGCAATAGAAGAAGTTCAGCCAGGAAAGGTTGAGAGGGGAATGAGAAACCTCTTGACTGTACAGTCCTTTGGGATATTTGGTGCAGCCTGGATTCAGTGATGTCTAAGGATAGGCATGAACTGGGAAAATGTGGTTTGTTGTGGTTCATGGTGTGCCCAGTTCATGAACCATGAGCCGTCACAAACTTTGAGGTACCAAAAACCTTCACAAACTTCTGGGCTCCAAATGAACTGGTTTGGTTTGTGAAGTTCGTGATTCATTAGAATGCCCCCTGGCATGCTGGAGTTGCCAAACTCACAGGAGACCTGTGCCTGACTGTCCTCTACCTGCCCTCCAAGGTTGGTGAGGATTGGATTTATGGGGTGTGAATTATGTCCCCCTCCCAGAAGGTCTCCCCAGGAAAGTGCTTTGGGGGGAAATGACAGGCACAGGAGTGTATAGAATAGACTACGTGCAAGCTACAGATAATAAACTCACCAGAGACCTCCCGCTGATGCTCCTTTACATGCCTTCCAAGTTATGTGCAGATTGGACTTTGGGGGTCCAAGTTATGGCCCCCGAAGAAGATGCCCCACTGCCCTCTGAAACTAATAAACAATGGCCGAGTTCAGACTGGCAATTTGAAGCACTAGGGAGTCATGGCAAAGAAAACCCAGAACAGACCTGGAATGGTTGCAGTATTCCCAGTCACACCGCAGCGAATGAAGAGGGAGGATACTGTGGAGGAAGTGCAAGGGAGCGTTCACACTTTTGGGCTGCCCTGGCGGGCTGTTAGTTGCTCTTTTCGCACTGGGCTGCATGCACCCATGTGCATGGGTGCAGCAGCAAATATGGCATGATCACGCAGGCGCCAATGGTGCCTGCCCACGGAAACAGCTGGTGCCTGTGGAGATTGACATGCCACGAACTTCAGTTTGAGAACAGTGAACTGGCCAAAATTCATCACAGACTTTAGTTCGGGCCCATCCATAATGATGTCATCAGAATATGGTAGATCCGTTTGGTTGCAGAAATCATTGTACACCAACTCAATTAAAGTCTGAGTTTCTGCCTTACGTTGCAACTGCTGAAGAGTTCACCTTTATCCCTATTTATTTAGAACGCTTGTCAGCTTTCCGAACATGAAAGGTGGCTAACATTTTTTTTAATGTAAAAAAAGTAAAATATGTTTAAAACCTACTCAGAGGCCCAGATTGCTTGATTTTTTATCTCTTTCTCCCCTTTCAAAACTTTTGTTATTTCCTATCCCTTCAACCATAGGTTGATAGGATTTGGGAAAAAAACAGGACAGATCAATAAATCATTAAATATTACAACTATTTAAAAAAACATGAGCAAGAAATTTAACAACAACTTCCAACCAGTTCATATCATCAGATAACAACAATTTCAAGATAATTTACTTAGTTGAACACTGGACAATAGTACAAGGGACAATGTTAACAATACGTGTGAGACGGTTACTGTCGCTCCAGAATCCCAACAACACTTTCTTTCCATCCAAGGAAAGCCTTTAAGCCTTCCAAATTTGGCTCTTGGAAGTAAACTGCCTCTTGCAAAGAAAATTAAACATCTGGATTTAGGGTTCTGCATAATGATCAAACAATTGGCAACCGTAAAGCAAATACTGGGGATATACCCATAACAGAAAGGAGAATGTCCGATAGAATGTGGTAAGCAAAGCAACCCCGGCCAATCTTGCAATATAACCAGCTTCACTTATTGTGTTCAGTAAGCAATCTCCTTTCAAGATTTACATTATTTAGTTTATGTCAACTTTCTAAACCCAGTATACCCAAGGAAGCTCACAGTCATAATGAATACTGTTAACATTTTCACTGCTCCATTCTAAAACCTTCCAACTGATGGTTTCATACTGTTTCAAAAGGCCAGCCCTGAACAGAATTCATCACAATCCTCCAACCAGGACGTTGCCATGAAGAAAGCTAATGCAATCTTAGGATGCATTAACAGAAGCACTGTGTCCAGATCAAGGAAGGTGGTAGTTCCGCTCTATTCTGCTATGGTCAGGCCTCACCTGGAGTCCTGTGTCCAGTTTGGGGCACCACATTTCAGGAAGGATGATGACAAGCTCAAGCGTGTCCAGGAGAGGGCAACCAGGATGGTGAGAGGGTTGGAATCCAAGTCTTATGCGGAAAGGCTGAAAGAGTTGGGTATGTTTAGCCTGGGAAAGAGAAGGCTTAGAGGGGACATGATTGCAGTCTTCAAGTATTTGAAGGGCTGTCACCAGTTCATATCATCAGATAACAACAATTTCAAGATAATTTACTTAGTAGAACACTGAACAATAGTACAAGGGACAACGTTAACAATACGTGTGAGACTGTTTCTGTCATTCCAGAAGCCAAACAACACTTTCTTTCCATCCAAGGAAAGCCTTTAAGCCTTCCAAATTTGGCTCTTGGAAGTAAACTGCCTCTTGCAAAGAAAATTAAACATCTGGATTTAGGGTTCTGCATAATGATCAAACAATTGGCAACCGTAAAGCAAATACTGGGGATATACCCATAACAGAAAGGAGAATATTTCCTATAGAATTTGGTAAGGAAAGCAACCCCGACCAATCTTGCAATATAACCAGCTTCACTTATTGTGTTCAGTAAGCAATCTCCTTTCAAGATTTACATTATTTACTTTATGTCAACTTTCTAAACCCAGTATACCCAAGGAAGCTCACAGTCATAATGAATACTGTTAACATTTTCACTGCTCCATTCTAAAACCTTCCAACTGATGGTTTCATACTGTTTCAAAAGGCCAGCCCTGAACAGAATTCATCACAATCCTCCAACCAGGACGTTGCCATGAAGAAAGCTAATGCAATCTTAGGATGCATTAACAGAAGCACTGTGTCCAGATCAAGGAAGGTGGTAGTTCCGCTCTATTCTGCTATGGTCAGGCCTCACCTGGAGTCCTGTGTCCAGTTTGGGGCACCACATTTCAGGAAGGATGATGACAAGCTCAAGCGTGTCCAGGAGAGGGCAACCAGGATGGTGAGAGGGTTGGAATCCAAGTCTTATGCGGAAAGGCTGAAAGAGTTGGGTATGTTTAGCCTGGGAAAGAGAAGGCTTAGAGGGGACATGATTGCAGTCTTCAAGTATTTGAAGGGCTGTCATATAGAAGATGGAGCAGATCTATTCTCTCTTGCTCCGGATTGCAAGACTAGATCGAATGGGTGGAAATTACAAGGGAGTTGATACCGGCTAAATATCAGGAGAAACTTCCTGACTGTCAGAGTGGTTGAGCAGTGGAACAGACTGCCTCGGGAGGTGATGGATGCTCCTTCGCTGGACGTTTTCAAGCGGAGGCTGGACGACCATCTTTCAGGTATGTTGTAGGTATGTAGGGCTATCTTTCAGTATACTCCTGCAGAGTACAGGAGGTTGGACTAGATGACCTGCAAGGTCCCTTCCAACTCTAACATTCTATGATACTATAATCATGGAGTAGCTGGAGCACATTAAATGTTATTGCCACGGATGGTAGAGTGATCTTGCTCCACCATCACACCAAAAGGAAACCCGTGGTCCCCAAATATATGAACCAGGACACAGTGCTGAAGAATCCTGGATATATTCCTCCAGGCTCACATCACACACCATCTTTTATCAATATTTATGTTCTTTAAAGTTTAACTTTTGTGTCTTCATATATTTTGTTTTTTTAATATTTATATATACTCTTTAAGCTGCCCTGAGCTTGCCATGGTGGGGAGGGCGGGCTACAAATTACATTAATTAATTAAATAATTAAATAAATAAGCATGTGTTTCATCTCCTGTGACAGAAAGAGTTCTAACTTAAGACCTGGAAACTATTGAACAACATGAATATAAAAGACTTAGATCTGCCTGAAGAAAACAAATGCTGCACCCCAAATTAAAAACAGTGGTTCTTTGTGTCTAACCTTGCAAGAGAGTCTGTTAGTGCTTTAAATAGGTTCACTTCTGGAAAAGAAAGAGATGGATGTCAGCTCGCTCAGTAACTCTCAGATGCAATAAGTCCTTTAACAGGCTTTATTTGGAAAGTCAGGAAAGTTGCAGTGAAGTTGAAACTCTTTGACAGAACTGAAGATTATTACAAAGTAGGGAACTACAAGACCTCTGGTCCAGCCCTCATTCGCACGTCATGATTACACAGCAGTTAGACAGGTTAAAGGTAAAGGTAAAGGTTCCCTTGCTCGAAAGCCAGTCGAATCCGACTCTAGGGTTGCGGTGCTCATCTCCGTTTCAAAGCTCAAGAGCCAGCGCTGTCTGAAGATGTTTCCGTGGTCATGTGGCTGGCATGACTAAACACCAAGGCGCACGGAACACTGTTACCTTCCCACTGAAGTGGTACCTATCTATCTACTTGCAATGTCTTGCTTTTGAACTGCTAGGTTGGCAGGAGCTGGAACTAGAGACAGGAGCTCACTCCGTCATGCGGCAACTCGGGTCTCGAACTGCTGAACTACCGACCTTCCACAGCCTGCAGTTCAGCGTCTTAACCACTTGAGCCACCGCAGCTCCTTAGACAGGTTAAGACAGTACAATTAAAATGGTGAGAATGTTTATCATTTGATACTCTGTCGAAGGCCATGAGAAGTAGAAACAGTGGAAATTCTCTCTGGCCTTTATGGAGGAGACTCTCTTACACAGTGGTACAATAGTGCAGCTAATCTATGTTCACACAGACATGTCTCAATCACTCCTCCCTCAGGAATGTCAGAAGAGGATCCTTGGGAACAGATTGATACATTGGCAGCAGGTGCTACATGAGACTTGGGAACTACAAGCGGGGAGGAAATAGCAAGTGCAACAATAAGAGAATTCAGCAAAGCAAAGATATGTACATTAGAGAGCCAATTTTGCAAGTAGAATGACCCAATGGCTCAGGCAAGGGTCCGATTCTGACAGATGGAAGGCAAATCCACAGTTTCCTGTGCCAACACAGTGTCCAAGTAAAGACAAACCAAGGCATTATATTGTAGAGGAAAATCCAAATGACTTCCCATCCAATATGTTAAAAATATAATCATCAGTTAAATAAATGACTATATGCTGTCCCAAATATGCCACCTGATATGGGTCACTCTACCCTGCCTAACTATAAAAGCAAGCCTGTAAACTAAATACCAAATGGGAAGTTAATAATAAATGGGGGGGTCCCCAAGGGTCCCTAAGTTTCCATTGGGTTCCACCTTTTAAAATCATGGAAACAAAGTTGAAAGATGGGTATGAAGTGAGACACCCCAGCAAGTTTGTGGAATGGTTTAAAAATTTCAATGAAGGGTAGGAAAACGTCTCAGTGTTACGAAGGTTGGATCCATACATCCATAGCAGGCAAGTTAGATAATTTTACAAGTAAAAATTCCTGACCAGGGCTTTCTTTCTGGGGGAATGCATCAAAACAGACAGTGACAGTAGTGACAGACTTCACGTTCCTGGGATCCCAGATCACCGCAGACTGTGACGGCAGCCATGAAATTAAAAGATGCCTGCTCCTTGGGAGGAAAGCGATGGCGAACCTCAACAGCATGATAAAAAGTAGAGACATCACCCTGCCAACAAAAGTCTGCATGGTCAAAGCAATGGTATTCCCAGTAGTCATGTATGGCTGTGAGAGCCAGACTATAAGGAAGGCCGAGCGCCAAAGAATAGATTCTTTTGAACTATGGTGCTGGAGAAGACTCTTGAGAGTCTCTTGGACTGCAAGGAGATCCAATCAGTCAATCCTAAAAGAAATCAACCCTGACTGTTCCCTGGAAGGCCAGATAATGAAACTGAAGCTCAAATACTTTGGCCACCAAATGAGAAGGGAGCACTCACTGGAGAAGACCCTGATGCTGGGAAAGATTGAAGGTCAAAGAAGACCGGGACGGCAAAGGATGAGATGGTTAGACAGTGTCATAGATGCAACGAATATGAAACTGACCAAACTTCAAAGGACGGCGGAAGACAGGAGGGCCTGGTGGGAGATGATCCATGGGGTCGCGAAGAGTCGGACTCGACTGTGCGACTGAACAACAACAACCAAAACAGAGTTCTGGAACCTCTTCAATTCAATTCAAATACCTTTTATTGGCATACAATATTAGAAGCATTTACCAATAATACAATCCAAAAGAAATTATAAAATTAGTTCATGAGTTTTCAGTACACAGATTGAAAACTTCATTTCCCTCTTGGGAGTTCTGGCACCTCTCTCTTTTTTTAAGCCCTGTCCAATACTATATGCACAGTTTTAGGTTTTTCAAAGTTCTCTAAAATCAGTAATTGGAGAGGGGGACCATAATAACAACAACAACAAAATCCTTGAAGAAGTTCCTCACAAATTCCACTTTTGTAGAGCATCTTCTCCCCCATGAATCTTGCCTTGGTTATGCACTCTCTCTAGTCCCACACTCTATTTCCCTTCTAGAGGCTTAGAATAATAAATTCTGACCCAGTGCGCCTAGAATTGCTCTTTTAACATACAAGGCTCGGTATCAAATCAATCCAGCCGATGCTGCTGACCTTATTATTCCCACGGCTCCCAATTGCACCTTGAGGTCAAGCAATGTAAGTCTTCTGTGGATACAATGATTCCTATTTATCAGCGTAAAGACATCTGGATTAACGGCTTTGAGCTCACGCCGCCTTAGAGCCGCTTGTAGGCATTTAATATGGAGCTGCTTCAGTGTGGGTTTCCGCGCCGTTCAAACACAAGCTTTGGGTTGATTTGATTAATTTGGCTCTCTCTCAATTTGCCTCTTGCCAAGGGCATTGGCGTGCCTGAGATGAAAGCATCTATAATAGTCCAGAAAGATGCTTCCTCGTAAGAAAGTCACCACAGAAGATGTTCCAAGAAGCAGCAGCTGTTTGTCAGAGTACAGAACAGAAAGAGAATCGCTCATTTATATGTGATCTATAAGATGTAAGATACCGTGATACAATCTTGGGCCTTTGTTCCCCAGGCTGGTACATTTTGGGGGCACTGACCTTACTCAAAATCATTCTTCCAGGCCCTGAATAGAACAAATTATCACCAATATTTTTTTTCCCCTTCCAGTCCAAAAAACCTAAACATTTTCGCTGAAGAACAGAAGCTCTTTTTCGGCTTAGCTCTGTGGATGTTAATCAGATAACCTATTTCTGAGTGGAAATGAGGGGGTATATAAAGAAAAAAACGGCATCCTCCCCTCCCCTGTAGTCTGGCGAATTATTTACCCTGTTGCCAGAATGAAATCCAGCATTTAGTGGCCATGTGCGGCCGTTCAAACTGTGAAACTGCTTCCTTCAACCAAGATGAGTGCCTGTATCACAGACTGAATAAGCTAATGGCCACCAGCCATCAGTGGCCTCCAGGGATACATGGGGAGGGGGAGATAGCCCCCCTCTTTGGGGTGTTCTTGTCATTGTGAGCAGTTGCCTTCTACCTGTTTTGTTTCTGCTATGCCAGTTTTAAGATGCATGCAACTGACACAAAGATTAAAATTAATGAAGAAAATTGACCATTAACCCCCCCCCCGGGGAATATGGTACAGAACATCTAAACGAAGAAGAAGAAGAAGAAGAAGAAGAAGAAGAAGAAGAAGAAGAAGAAGAAGAAGAAGAAGAAGAAGAAGAGGAAGAGGAAGAGGAAGAGGAAGAGGAAGAGGAAGAGGAAGAGGAAGAGGAAGAGGAAGAGGAAGAGGAAGAGGAAGAGGAAGAGGAAGAGGAAGAGGAAGAGGAAGAGGAAGAGGAAGAGGAAGAGGAAGAGGAAGAGGAAGAGGAAGAGGAAGAGGAAGAGGAAGAGATTGGATTTATACCCTGTCCTTCACTACCCAAAGGTGTCTCAGAGTGGCTTACAAACTCTTTCCCCTTCCCCTCCCCACAACAGACACCCTGTGAGGTAGGTGGGGCTGACAGAGCTCTGGCAGAAACTGCTCTTTTTCAAGGACAGCTCTTATCAGAGCTACGGCTTGCCCAAGGTCATCCAGCCAGGTGCAAGTGGAGGAGTGGGGAATCAAACCCGGTTCTCCCAGATTAGAGTCCGCGCACTTAACCATGCCCCAGCATGAAGAATCCAGAAAAAAAACACCAGGATAAATAGGGCTTACTGTAGGGTTGCCAGGTCCCCTCTGCCATTGGCGGGGCGGGGGGCAGGGGTAGGGTGCCCAGATCCAGCTTGGGAAACTCCTGGAGATTTGGGGGTGGAGCTGGGGGAGGACAGGGACCTCAGTGGGGCACAATGCAATAGAGTCCACCCTCCCAAGCATCCATTTTCTCCAAGAGAACTGATCTCTATAATCAGGGGATGAGCTGTAATGCTGAAGGGTCTCCAGGTCCCACCTGGCAGGTGGCATCCCTCTTTTACTGAATTCTGAACTGTACAACAACAACAAAAAGTTCACACACCTATGCATGTCCTCATGGAGTTTGCCAGAATTTGGGCCAACCCGCCCTGGCTTCAAACTTAATGTCGCCTCAGACCACACTTGGCGTTTCCCAGCTTGCCCCCAAATCATGCAAAGACACTGTTTTGTCAGCTCGTGCAGTAACTCCCAGACGCAATAAGTCCTTTAACAGGCTTTATTTGGAAAGTCAGGAAAGTTGCATTAAAGTTGATCTCTTTTGACAGAATTGAAAGGTATTACAAAGTAGGAAACTACAAGACCTTTGGTCCGGCCCTCATTCATACATCATGATTGCATAGCATTTAGACAGGTTAATATAGTACAGTTGAAATGGTGGGAATGTTTATCATTCGATACTCTCCCGAAGGCCATGGGAATTAGAAACAGTGAGGTCTCTCTAGCCTTTACGGAAGAGGCTTTCTTTCACAGGGTTACAAAGCGCAGCTATGTCACAGACCTGTCTCAATCACTCCTCCCTCAGGAATGTCAGAGGAGGATCCTTGTAAATAGATTGATACAATGCCAGCAGGTGCTACATGACCCTTAGGAACTACAAGCGGGGAGAGAATAGCTGGTACAGCAATAATAATATTCAGCAAAGCAAAGCTATGTACATCAGAGGGCCTCAATGGCATGGGACGTGACCCAATGACCAGACAAGCCTCCGATTCTGACATGTTTATTAACTCCAGAGAGACAGCATGGTATAGTGGTCAAGAGCAGTGGACTCTAATCTGGAGAACCGGGTTTGATTCCCCACTCCGCCGCACAAAGCCTGCTGGGTGACCTTGGGCCAGTCACCGTTCTCTCAGAACTCTTTCAGCCCCACCTGCCTCGCAAGGTGCCTGTTATGGGGAGAGGAAGGAAAGAGGATTGTAAGCCCCTCTGAGATGCCTTAAGATAGAGACAAGTGAGTTACGAAAACCTACTCTTCTTCCTCTTCTTCCCATCCTGCTCAGCACTGACGCATTTTCCCTCCTCCAGGCTCCTGATTTTTATCAGCTATGAGTGGCAAGTTCAGAGGTGCCTCCCCACTCGGGATGCCAGACCCCCTGGTGGGGGCGGGGTCCCCCACTGCCAGGCCCCACCTCTCCATCAATCAGCTGGCTGGGGGGGATTTACCTTCCAAAAAGGAGAAACCTTTCAGCAATGTTTTTATGTGACTCCAACATGACCCCAAAGTGACGTAAGGAAGGTGGGGACACTCTCTGGTTTTGGCAACCCTAATCGCCACCCCAGCCTAAGATGTCTCAGAGTGCTTGCCAGTCTAAGCCACCAACTAGCATTTAACCCACATGTGACAAACAGCACTTGTAAAAGCTTAGATCCTTGAGTGACAGGCTGCTCCAAGCAATCTGATTGGTTAGCATCAGCTGAGCAGGGAGAGACTTTAGAACTGGATGCTGAGGAGAATTCAGTCTGATTTCAGCCCTAGCTGAGAAGAGACGAGTACTGACAGTTTTCAAATTCAGCCCTGACTGAGAGCAGTTTAACACATACAGGAGAACTGGGGAAAAGTTGGCAAGAAAGTCTGAGAAGTAGACAAAGACTCCCATTTGGGCGTCTTTAATTGAGGGTTCAACAGGCAGCGGGGTTTCTTCACGGCAGAACCTGCACTCCCTTGACCCAGCCGCCTAAGTTCCTCACCTGTCCCACACCCTTGTGACTACTGGGGTTTTCAGTTAATATAGAAGAGTTTGCCTGGTCATAGAAGCCATGATCCTGTGTGCAGTAAATAAATCTCCCAATAAGTATATTGCAAAAAGAAAAAGAAAAGAAAAAGTTAACTTACATTTATTCAGGTAGATCTAGTTCACGTTCAGGTTGTCGTCAAAAGAAGAGAAAGAAGCCTGATTGAAAGAGTCGGTTCCCCGTAAAAAAAAAATGGCCAGATTGCCCGGTGTCATGTACATGGGAGGGCATTGCCCCTATAGGAGAGACCTGCAGAGACATGCGTCTCCACGGAAGGCCATGTAAAGAGGGAGGGAGAGGAGAGGACAGAGAGAGGAAGGGTCAGAGGGGAGCATCTCATACCATTACCGTTAGAGTGATGCAGCATCCCCCGACGTCCAGGCATACTGAGTCGATCACTCCAACAGTGACCACCTCACTCTTCACCGTGCATTCTCATGTGTCTTCCACTGCCTAGTTCCACGACGTAGCCACTCTTTAGGTCTTCCCCTAGTGTCGGCCTTGCACCCGGGTGCCTTGGGAGGCTCCCTAGGCCACATTGCTCCCTTTGGCCTCTCCAGCCTAGGGGCACACCCTCCTCAGACGTAGCACTTCCAGACCCAAGCAGTCCCCAGGGCCGGCTCGAGGTGTTTCTGCGCCCTAGGCGAGGCTGCCTTGTGGTGCAGATGCCAACCTCCCGGTGGGGCCTGGAGACCTCTGGAGCCAGCCACCCTTTTGCTACCACTGCCACCGCCTCCTCCCCTCCCACAGCTGTCAGACCCAGCGAGCACGCCCCACATGTTCCTGCAGCGCCCTCCAAGATGGAAGAGAGATTTCTCTTGTGCTCCGCTTCCGAAGGCAGTTTGGGAGGGAGGTGTGGGGGGGATCCTGTCTCCAGGCGGGGGATGCTCACCGGATGCCTCTCCCCAATTAGCCAAGTGCTGACACTTGGAGAGCTGCTCGCAGGATTTTGGAGGTGGGGGGAGGCACAGTTCGGCACCCCATCCAGGGCCCAG
>NW_015167676.1:57305-66541 GCF_001447785.1 Gekko japonicus
CCTGCCCCCCCCCCCCCCCCATTGGTGCCATTCTGGCCATACTCATGCCACATGCTTATTGTCTTCAGCTGGTCTCCCTCGTGCACTTCTGAGAGGGGCCTCACCCTTTTCTAGCTCCCCAATGCCACACACACACACACACACACACAAGGAAAATGTGCTTGTGCTATCTTTGTGCCACAGCAGCCATCCGTAAAGGGATTTTGCTGACTGGCCGAGCTGATCCAGTTACGGAATGATTCCCAGAGCACAGGAACAGCTCCAGATCCAGCGATGGGTGGATGCAGCGGTGCTGTTCTGAATCCCTCTGAATTGACAACAATATCAAAAGAGGGATGGGGGCTGAGATGGTGGGGATGCAAAATGTGGCAGCAAGTCTTGTGCTCTTTCAGCAAGCACGGTCACTGAATCCAGTATTCCAAACCCTTGAGAAGATGCTTTTTTTCCCGTATGCAAGAAACACCGTTTTGATGTATCTTTTCTGGCCACGCAAGTAATGGAATACAGAAGCAGCGTCTAGTTATAATTTTAAAAAAAACCCTCTCTAGGAGAGTGTTAATGTCCCCCCCCCTTGTGATTTTATCAAAATAATGCTTAAAGGTAAAGGTTTCCTTGCTCGAAAGCCAGTCGACTCTGACTCTAGGGTTGCGGTGCTCATCTCCGTTTCAAAGCTGAAGAGCCAGCACTGTCCGAAGACGTTTCTGTGGTCATGTGGCCGGCATGACTAAACACCAAGGTGCACGGAACACTGTTACCTTCCCACCGAAGTGGTACCTATTTATCTACTTGCAATTTCTTGCTTTCGAACTGCTAGGTTGGCAGGAGCTGGAACTAGAGACAGGAGCTCACCCTGTCTTGCGGCACCCGGGTCTTGAACCGCTGAACTACTGACCTTCCACAGCCTGCAGTTCAGCGTCTTAACCACTTGAGCCACCGCAGCTCAAAAATAATGCTTACTGGAGATTAAATATTACCTTCAGACACTGGGCAAGTCACTGCTGTCCCTCGCCTTTCTGCCTCTGCAGCGTCCTTTCTTCAAAGCCTTTGGGGAAATGAATAGCATTTCTGTCACAAAGGCTTTTGCTTTCCGGAGATCACCCTTCCCTCTGCATGCAAGTCTGTGACTGTACGCAGAGCGAAAGTCACCCCAAAGCACTTAACTCAATAGCCATTCTATGCAAGGGACATTGTATTTCCAAGCTTTGTAGCCTGCATGTAGATCCTTTTTTAATGGCTCACGTGGCAAACATTGGAGTTTTTTTGTGTGTGTGGGTGATGTGACACAAGACAAATTGTTTGCCATCGTGGCATGTGGCTTCCTTAAGTGACAACTGGTCAGTTTTTTTCCCCCTTTTCTTTCTCAGAATAAGTTTCTTAGAATAAGCAGTCGGGTTAGAATGGATAAAAGGAAGTACTTCTTCACCCAAAGAGTGATTCACACATGGAATTCACTGCCACAGGAGGTGGTGGCAGCTACAAACATGGACGGCTTCAAGAGGGAATTGGATAAACATACGGAGCAGAGGTCCATCAGTGGCTATTAGCCACAAGGTATAGATAGGGACTCTCGGTCTGGGGCGAGTGATGCTCTGTCTTCTTGGTGCTTGGGGGGGGGGCAACAGTGGGAGGGCTTCTAGTGTCCTGGCCCCACTGCTGGACCTCCTGATGGCACCTGGTATTTATGGCCACGGTGTGACAGAGTGTTGGACTGGATGGGCCACTGGCCTGATCCAACATTGGCTTCTCTTATGTTCTTAAGTTCTCTTTCTATAATGATAAGCAGTGGCCCACACTCATGTTGTCCACCATTAGGTAAATGACCTGTATATGATCATATGCAGCCCTTTTTAAGGTCCTGGGACTGAATTAAGGTTGCCAGCTCTGGGTTGGGAAATACTGGAGATGTTGATGGGTAGATCTTGGGGAGGGGAAGATTTGGGGAAGGGGAGTCCCCAGCAGTGTACAGTGCCACCCTCGCAAGGAGTTTCTCCAGGGGAACTGAGCTTTGCAGTTTGAAGATGTAATAGTGGGAGATCTCCAGGCCCCACCTGAAGATTGGCAACCCTATAGTAAATGTTCTCTTGTGGCACCTCTCCTTTTCAAGGTACCTCTTATCAAGATCATTTTTTTCCCTTTAGATTGAAAAGAAAGTGTACACACACACACACAAACACACACACAAACACACATATATATTTTAAAAAATCTATAGGTGTCTTCAGAATTTAACACTGGTACATTCAGATTTTACATCTCAAAAACTGCATGACAAAAGATCAGATGGGTAGCCCTGTCAGTCTGTCCGGACTGGGAGAAAAGAGCAAGAGTCCAGGAACACCTTAAAGACTAACACAATTTATGGCAAGGTATGAACTATCATGTGTCACTGTTCACTTCTTCAGATACCTTCAGCCAACAACTGGTCAGCTCTTCTCAGAATAAGTCCCGTTTCCGTAACGGTAATGTCCACCATAAAGGAAATGACCTGCATGCAAACCTATGTGGCCCTTTCAAAGACCCTGGGGCTGAATTAAGGTTGGGAAATACTGGTGATTTTGAGGATGGATCCTGGGGAGGGTGGGGTTACCTGACTAATACCTAAAGAACTGAGCACTGGCTCATTAAAGCTCATAAAGTAAAGGTAAAGGTTTCCCTTGCTCAAAAGCTAGTCGAATCAGACTCTAGGAGGTGGTGCTCATCTCTGTTTCCAAGCCAAAGAGCCAACGCTTTCCGAAGATGTTTCTATGGTCATGTGGCTGGCATGACTAGATGCCAAGGTTCATGGAATGCTGTTACGTTCCCACTGAAGTGGTACCTATTTATCCAGGGCTATTTTTGGGCAGGAACGCACAGGAACGGAGTTCCGGCTGGCTCCCAAGTTGGCCACGCCCAGCAGGAACTCATTAGCATTAGGCCACACCCAACAGCAGAAACTCATTAGGATTGGCTACATTAGGGTTGTGTGGCCTAACATGCAAAGGAGTTCCTGCTACAAAAAAGCCCTGGGTTTTGACAACAAAGGTAAACAGAATAAGATGCAAAAGGTGGGTGTGGCTGGATGAGCACACTTCTGGTAACTTGGGGGTGTGGCCTAATATGGCAATGAGCTGTGCTGTCAGGGGTGTGGCCTAATAGGCTAATGAGTTTCTGCTGTGGGGTGTGGCCTATTATGCTAATGATTTCCTGCTGGGCTTTTTCTACCAAAAAAGCTCTCTACTTGCAATTTCTTGTGTTTGAACTGCTAGGTTGGCAGGAGCTGGGGCCAGAGATGGGAGCTCACTCCGTCACGTGGCACTCGGGTCTCAAACTGCCGAACTACGGACCTTCAAGTCTGCAGCTTCAGTGTCTTAACCTCTAAGCCACCGTGGCCCTTTATGAAAGCTCATATCCTATCACAATATATATATATTTTAATCTTTAAGGTGCTACTGGACTCTTGCTCTTTTCTACTGCGTGACAAAAAATTATTCTTACCGGATCCTTCAGTAAGAGGGTCCTCCCAAGTTTAGTGGCCTTTGGAATTCAAACACAGAAACTGGCCACCTGGCATCTCAAGGAACTGAACTGCAGTTGCCGGGAAGGACATTGCCTTGCCTTCCAGCCAGGCCATCAATCAAGATACTGGCCTGTCTGGGGACGGGAGGAGAGAGGAAGAATGAAGGAGTTCCTGAGCTGTATATGTATTTATTAAATCTGCAAGTGAAATTGGACAATAAGAGCTCCATTGAATTTAATTTCCTAGTAAATGGTAGGCTGAGTAAATGCACCATGCTGAAATCACTCCTGGTACTGAGCTTATCTTTTCACTGAGAAGAAGAGAAGAAGAGATTGGATTTATACCCTGCCCTTCACTACCCAAAGCGGTTTACAAACTCCTTTGCCTTCCCCTCCCCACAACAGACACCCTGTGAGCAATGCTCCCTCTAAGCCGTTGAGTCTTGTGAGCAAAAATTCTACTTTGTGAGCTACTGGCATTACAGTTGTGAGCGAACAATTTGGCTCCCGCATAAATTAGTTTGCTCTGGAGCCCTCCTTCCTGAGCTAAGAAAAAAATGTGTGAGCCGGAGGCTAAAAAACTGTGAGCTAGCTCACATTCACTCAGCTTAGAGGGAACACTGCCTGTGAGGTGGGTGGTGCTGAGAGAGCTCTGACAGAAACTGCTCTTTTTTCAAGAACAGCTCTTATCAGAACTATGGCTTGCCCAAGGTCATCCAGCAGGTGCAAGTGGAGGAGTGGGGAATCAAACCCGGTTCTCCCAGATTAGAGTCCGCGCACTTAACCACGACACCAAACTGGGAGCAAAGAGTATCAGGTTGTTCATTTAACGTGAATTAATCTTTGTCACTGTTGATGTGGTCCCGTCCATATCTGAGGCCCAGAGCAATAGCCCCATTCATATACTCCCTTTTAAAAGGCTCTAGACATATATCACTACCATTGTAGACATAACAACCTAAGTAGAACGTTGCATAGTTAAAATGTCCAGGGTAACATTCAAAATATCATGTTGGTTCTGGGATATTTGGTTAATATAACAGAGTTTTGCCCAGTCACGGAAGCGTGATACTGAGTGCAGTAACTAAATCTCCCAAGAAGTAGATTGCAAAAAAGGCAAACTTACATTTATTCAGGAAGATCCCAGTTCACATTCAGGCTGCAGTCAAAAGGAGGGAAAGAAGCCAAATCTAACAAGTACTTTCCATATCGCAACTGGCTGGCTTGTCCAGCATCCTGTGTGTCGGAGTATGAGGGCCTTGTCTCTACAGGACAGACCTGCAGGTACATGTGTCTCTATGGAAGGCCATGTGGAGGGAGTGGGAGGACAAAGGGGGAGAAGTGGTCAGAGGGCAGCTCCCAGGTTAAGACACAGAGAGGCATCTCATTCAAGGCAATAACACCTATACACACTTTGAGTGATGCAGCACCCCCAATGTCGAGGCAGGCTGAGCCATTCACTCCAACAGTTAAACCATGGGTACACACTGTACAAACAGCATTCTGTGCACCTTGGTGTTTAGTCATGCCGGCCACATGACCATGGAAACGTCTTCAGACAGCGCTGGCTCTTCAGCTTTGAAACGGAGATGAGCACCGCAACCCTAGAGTCGGATTCGACTGGCTTTCGAGCAAGGGAACCTTTACCTTTACCTTTACACACTGACACTACACAATACAAGAACTCGTGGGCACTCCATGAAATTGCTGAGCGGTTGGGTTAGAACGGATAAGAGGAAGTACTTCTTCACCCAAAGAGTGATTAACACTTGGAATTCACTGCCACAGGAAGTGGTGGCAGCTACAAGCATGGACGGCTTCAAAACAGAATTAGATAAGCATTTGGAGCAGAGGTCCATCAGTGGCTATTAGCCACAAGGTATAGATAGGGACTCTGGGGCAAGTGATGCTCTGTCATCTTGGTGCTTGGGGGGGGGGGTCAACAGTGGGAGGGCTCCTAATGTCCTGGCCCCACGGGTGGACCTCCTGATGGCACTGGTATTTCTGGCCACTGTGTGATACAGAGTGTTAGACTGGATGGGCCTTTGGCCTGATCCAACATTAGCATCTCTTATGTTCTTATGTTCTTATGACACTGAATCATTGCAAGATATAGTTCATACGTGATCAGCAATTATTATGTGCCGATTATCTGATACTTCTGTGTCCAGGGGCCCTGGATTGCATCTGAAGATTATATTGCTCCTGGAAATCTAAAATTACTCCAAGCAGTTTAGGATAGAACTAGTTGTTGAGTCATCTTTTATCTGCGATCACATGTAGGTAGGGTTGCCAACTCCAGGTTGATTTTGGGATGGAGGCTGGGAAGGGCACAGTTGGAGGGGGGGAGACTTTTGGTGGGGCATAATTCTGTAGAGTACAGCATCTGAAGCAGCCACTTTTTCTCTAGGGGAACGGATCTTTGTAATCTGGAGATCAATTGTAATTCCTGGAGATCTCCAGGTCCCCCCCCGGAGAGTGACGAGCCTACTTGTAGGATCACTCTTTAATGGTCCAGTCACACATAAATAATCTGAGTTTATTCATTCAGCAGTTTGATTTAGAATTTCAAGGGCCTTTATCTGCAGTCCCAGTCTTAAGTAAGCCCTTTCAGTTTACTTCATAATTTGGTGTGTGCAATTGCCCCCACATTTTCAGGCTGAGCATATTGAACTGGGGGAAAAAAATCGGGTTTCATGAAAAATCCCAGTTCCCAATACTGGTGGGGTAGTTGGATCTGGGATTTTAAGGTGAGCAGGTGATTTGGCTACTGCATAAATTAGTGTGTTCTGGAGCCCTCCTTCCTGAGCCGAGACCGAAATGTGTGAGCCGGAGGCTAAAAAACTGTGAGCTAGCTCACACTAACTCAGCTTAGAGGGGACACTGGTCGCCCTTGCTAGGCAAGCACAGAATAAGAAGGGGAGGAGGAGGTGGGGGGGAGGAGGAGATTGGATTTATACCCCGCCCTTCACTACCCAAGGGAGTCTCAGAGCGGCTTACAAACTCCTTTCCCTTCTTCTCCCCACAACAGACACCCTGTGAGTTAGGTGGGGCTGAGAGAGCTCTCTTGAGAACTGCCCTTGAGAGAACAGCTCTGACAGAATTAGGTCATCCAGCAGGGGCAAGTGGAGGAGTGGGGAATCAAACTCGGTTCTCCCAGATTAGAGTCCGCACACTTAACCACGACACCAAACTGGGAGCAAAGAGTATCAGGTTGTTCATTTAACGTGAATTAATCTTTGTCACTGTTGATGTGGCCCCGTCTATCTCCGAGGCCCAGGGCAATAGCCCCATTCATATACTCCCCTTTAAAAGGCTCTAGACATATATCACTACCATTGGAGACCATAACCACATAAGTAGAACGTTGCATAGTTAAAATGTCTAGGGTAACATTCAAAATATCATGTTGGTGCGTGAGCTGGGAGCTAAGAAACGGTGAGCTAGCTCACACTAAGCTTAGAGGGAACACTGGGCACAGCTGATCCTCTGACGACTTCTCTCACAGCTCAATTTAAACTGGACTTCTGGAGGAGCCGACCCACCCCAGCCAAGGTGTCATGGAGCTCTCAGCTCCGGCCGCCCTGGCCAATGCTGGGCCGACTTCTCTCGCAGCTCAGTTTAAACCAAACGGCAAGAGGAGCTCGCCCCAGCTGAGGTGACACGAAGCTCCCAGCTCCTGGCACCCCAGCTGAGAGCCAGTTTGGTGTAGTGGCTAGGAGTGTGGACTCTGATCTGGGAGGACCGGGTTTGGTTCCCCACTCCTCAATATGAAGCTGCTGGCGTGAAGTTGGGTGAGTCATAATGTCTCACTCAAAGCTGTTCTCTCAAGAGCAGTTCTCTGAAGAGCTCTCTCAGCCCCACTTATCTCACAGGGCGTCTGTCGTGGGGAGGGGAAGGGAAGGAGATTGTACGCTGCTCTGAGACGCCTTTGGGTAGGGAAGGGTGGGGGTAGAAATCCAGTCTCTTCTCTTCTTCTCCTGATCTTCTCTCGCAGCTCGGTTTCAACCAAGCTGCAAGAAGAGCCGGCCCCAGCCAAGGCTGACCTTGGCCTGACTTCCCTTGCAGCCAATGTTCCCTCTAAGCTGTAGAGTCCTGTGAGCAAAAACTCTACTTTGTGAGCTACCGGCATTAAAGTTGTGAGCAGGTGATTTGCCTACTGCATAAATTAGTGTGTTCTGGAGCCATGCCTTCCTGAGCAGAGACAAAAATGTGTGAGCTGGAGGCTAAAAAAACTGTGAGCTAGCTCACACTAACTCAGCTTAGAGGGAACACTGCTTGCAGCCTAGTTTAAACTGGGCTGGAGGAGAAGCCAGCAACTGAGCTGCCAGGGCCAGCCTTCTGCAGCCTCTTTAAAGTTTAAAGGACCTGCGGAAGGCCGACAAACAGGTGAGAGGCAGGAGATCTACTGTTAATTCCCAAATATATCTGGGGTTAAGAACATAAGAACATAAGAGATGCCAGTGTTGGATCAGGCCAAAGGCCCATCCAGTCCAACACTCTGTGTCACACAGTGGCCAGAAATACTGGTGCCATCAGGAGGTCCACCAGTGGGGCCAGGACATTAGAAGCCATCCCACTGTTGACCCCCCCAAGCACCAAGATGACAGAGCATCACTTGCCCCAGAGTCCCTATCTATACCTTGTGGCTAATAGCCACTGATGGACCTCTGATCAGGGTTTTCTTGGGATCCCACCCCCAAGTTTTCCTGAGAAAACCCAGATACATTTGGGATTTTGAAATCTACCTGTAAAATACCGGTAAAGTATTTTTGGATGTATTTCTGGCTTGGGTAGAGTCGAATGCACACCCCTCTTCGTAATTCATTTTACATTTTTAATAACAGGAATGACACCAAATTTGCTCTGCATGTTCTTTTGAAGGGGCATTTCAGTGACTCCGCCATGTGATATATAATGCTCCGAAGATCTCAGGCGATCGTATCTGCTGTGGATATCAAATGCTCGGTGCAGTTGCCACAACTCAGACGGCAAAACCACCGCACAGATGACATTGCTCACAGGAACAGAAAATGTAGAGCGAGGTAGCTCGACCAGGGGCTGCTGTTTCAAAAATTGCTTGATTCCTCCTTTTTTTTGTTTCAAATCAAGGCAGAAAAACACATTAGGAAACCTAATGGAAAGCTATAGCGGATGGCCATACCAAGGTAAGAAGTACAGTACAGCGCTGCTTTAAGATCTTATTCAGTACACATTTTCCCTCCAAGCACAGCTAACCGTTGATGAATGTCAAGTGCACAGTGGCACCGCTTCTTTCATGCATTCCTGGCATGGCTTCCCATTGTTCCATGCATGGTAAATATATAAACAGTTTGTTTGGGTCTCTACAAATGATTTGTTTGCTTAACGTGTTGGACATAATGTGATGTATTAACGTTGCGGCTGTGGCTGTCACCAGATTATCTCCATAAGCAAGATATATCTTTTATTCAGCATTCCGGAAGTCGTGTTTATGTCTGCACAGGTGTTTCGTCTCCCTCTGTCATTACCTTAATGTGACTTTCAGAGTTTGCTGTGATGTATATACAAATTTATGATCTGTAACAAGCAACTGGGGAGGGCGTTTACAAGAAAAAATACCATAGGAACAAGACGCTGCGTATGCACCTCTGCATAATATGGAGAGAGATTTTGTTCCAAACATCTTTGACCCTCCTTCCTGTTGTTGTTGTTGTTTAGTAGCACAGTCGAGTTTGACTCTTCGCGACCCCATGGACTAC